>NC_057801.1:566773547-566846583 GCF_018294505.1 Triticum aestivum
CTGCAGAACCCAAGGGAAAAAGGCTTAGGTAGGCAAATGGTAAAACCAAGGTTGGGCCTTGCTGGAGGAGTTTTATTCAAAGCGAACTGTCAAGGGGGTCCCATAAATCACCCAACCGCATAAGGAACGCAAAATCTGGGAACATAACACCGGTATGACGGAAACTAGGGCGGCAAGAGTGGAACTAAACACCAGGCATAAGGCCGAGTCTTCCACCCTTTACCAAGTATATAGATGCATTAATAATATAAGAGATATTGTGATATCCCAACATAATCCTGTCCATCATGGAGCAATCTTCAACTTCACCTGCAACTATCAACGCTATAAGAGGGCTGAGCAAAGCGGTAACATAGCCAAGCAACGGTTTGCTAGGAAGGGTGAAAAGGTTAGTGGCTGACATGGCAATATGGGAGGCATGGTAAACAAGGGATAGGCAGCGCATCATAGCGATAGAACAAAGCAACTAGCAAGCAAAGATAGAAGTGATATCAAGGGTAATGGTCATCTTGCCTGAGATCCCGATAGGAAGAAGAATGAGTCCATGAAGAAGACAAACAGACGTAGTCGAACGAATCCTCACAATCTCCAGAACGAAACCAAAGCTAACGAGAGAAGCAAACCGGAAAAAAACAAACAATATGGTAAACACACAAGCATAAACATGGCATGATGCACAATCAAGTATGATGCATGTCCGATTTAAATGAGGCATGGCATGGCAAAACGCAACAAACAATACTACAAATTAAGTGGAGCTCAATATGCAACGACTTGCATATTGACGAAACACCACATTCAAGTTATTTAGTTTGCTCTCGTTTAGGAACAAGGCAAGATTAAATGTTGGTTAGCATGGCAAGAGGTGAAGCATAATAAAACTACCTAGCTAGGCAATTTTAAATGCGGCCGGAAACAACAAACAACAATTCCGGAAAATCCCCATGCCATTTAGTAGTTTAATGCAAACACCATTTTAAATATTTTAAATGTTGTTATCATGATGCGGATGACATATGCAAGTTATATGCAATTTTTATGAAAATGTTGACATAAGCATGATAGGGAGCATCTGGTCACCATGGCGGAACAAAAGGGGTGCCACGGCAACAATAACGAAAATGGTGCCACGGCAACGATAACGAAAATGGTGCCACAGCAGCATATCCAAAAATGGTGCCACGGCAACATATCGGTTCCGGTAGCTCACGGAGATACTGATGCAAGAGAGAAGTGTGAGGATGAGTGTGTCATGCAAAAGGTGGTGGGGTGATCCCGGATTCCGAGTTCCCACGGGACGGTGGCACGACAAAAGAGTGACAATTCGGACACGGTGCAAACATATGGTTCAACTCATACAACACATGCATTCGATCCATGGGCGGTCGTCTCGGGTCTATACCTTCGAAGTGTGCATTTCGGAGCGGTTCAAAAACATCGAGGGAAGTAGTCGTTCACGGGCCGACGGTAGTGGTACATCTCGTAGACGTTCACGGGCCGTAGTGGAGGTAGTTGTACACGTGTCGTAGTGGAAGTAGACGTTCTCGCGACTGAAGTTGTACACGTTTTCGTAGATGTCCGGGGTCGTCGGTAGAGGTACACACGTTGTCGGGGTACTTGTCGGTCCGGTCTTGGTGTAGATGTACATGGCAAACGTAGTGGTACTTTGCGCCGGTCGTCCTGGAACTTTTAATAAATCCACAGAGGCAGTCTTGGCGTTCCGGGTCTTGCAGTGTAGTCGAACTTGGCGTCAACAAGGCAAAGAGACCAACAAGGTGTTGCGTGGTGATGGCCTCGGGAGGGCCATGGCGCGGTGCGGGCAGGAGGAGATGGTGAAATAGAGGCCATGGTCGGTCACCGATGCAAAGGGGGCAACGGGCAGCGGAACTTGGGGCGCCAGCAGCGGCGAACTTGGCGAAGGAGGTGTGAGGACGGCCAGGATGGCTGGGGTTACGAGGAAGTAGAGGTGCTGGCCATGGCAGACGGCGGAGAGCATCTCAGCCACGGGGAAGGTGGATGGCGGGCTTCGGAGCAAGGGGAGGCAGAGGTGCTGGCCATGGCGCCAGTGCACAGGGACGGTCGCAGCTTCGAACGGCGATGGGGTGGAGGTAGGGTACTGGCGCGCGGAGGGAGAAGGACGGCGGGGACAGGCGAGCTCATGGCTGCCAGCAAGCTTGGCGAGGCGGGGCGCAGCGGCCATGGAGGACGGCGACGAGGAGGGGGCCGCGGGGACAGGACAAGGGCAGCAGGAGGGAGAGATGGCGGCGGCAGCAGGGCACGGCAGGGCGCGGCGAGCTGCGGCCGGCCGACGAGGAGGCGGGGACGAGGGCTGCATGGTGGTTGCGGAGGCGCTCGAGAAGGGGAGGTGTCGCGAGGCGGAGATGGAGGCGCGAGGAGGTGGGGGATTGAGCGGAGGGGAGTGCGGCGCAAGGGAAGGGAGCAGGGGAGCGATCGGGTGAGGGGATCGGGAGGAGCGGGGCTCTACTCCTCTGGCGCTGGCAGCGGGCGAGCGATGGGGATCGCTGAACGAAGGTGGCGGCGCGAGGGGATGAGGAGGAGGGATCGAGGGTCGGGCTAGGGTTAACAGTGGGGTTAGGTGGGCTGGACCTCCAGGGAAAATGGGCCGGCCTGGTTTGCTGGTTAAGCTGGGCTCTCTCTCACTGCTAAAAGAAAAGAAAAAAACGGGGATGAGAAAGAAAAGAAAAAGAGGTTAGGGGTGGAGCTTGAGCAGGAGGGTATTTTCCCCAGACTCATAAAAATGAGCTTGATCCAAGAAAAATAGAAAAGAGGCACGAATGCAAGATTTAAATTCAAACTTATTTGAATTTAATTCAAATGGTTTTGAATGGAAGTGAGGGTTTTGGGAAGGTCCAAAAATGTTTGGATTTTTGGTGGAGCTCCGGAAAATGACGAAATAATTTATGGGCAAGGTTGGAGACCAAGAAGTGAGATAACAAAGGCATGGCGAATTATTTGCAAGTGTGTTATGGTGATTTCCGAAATAAAGAAATATTTAATATAGCTCCCTAAATATCGGGAGGGTATGTTATAAAGAGAAGTCATCCTTCCCTCGATTTAAATGGACCGAAGATCCATACGATTTTATTTAGTTGAGTTTTAAAAATTAAATGGCATGATGGCATGATGACATGATGCAATGCAAAAAATAAAAGAGCAAGCACAAAAGACACATGGCAAAACTCGGAATAGCTGGAAGTCTTCTGGAGCGTCGTTCTCGGGGCGTTACAACACTCCACCACTACAAGAGGATCTTGTCCCGAGATCTAGGATGGAACCGGAGAGAAACGGAAGAGGAAGAGAAGAGGTAAAACTAAGTTGCTTCTTCGACAAAAGAGTGAAACCAAAGAACCTTGAGAGGTTGAAAAGTTGAAAGAAAGAACACAACGGAGTTGAAACACAATTGAGAGCACCGCGGTAGAGAAATAGAAACAAGGAACACCATTTGAACCTTGGAGGTTGAACAAATTGAAAGAAAGAATACAAAGGAGATGGACGAGATTGCAAACAATCCGTTAGAAAAGAGGAACAAGGAACATTACAAGAACTTGAAGGGATGACACAACATTCCGGTTAAATGGATAAGCACGAAAAGAACACGATCCTCAATACGAGAAGAGGAGTGAAGAGAGCAACATCACAATGCCTCCGGAAGAAATAATAGAAGATAGATCATTGGAATAACAGAATGAAGAAGAAAATGCCAACTTCTACCACAAATAAGCTTGGAAAGCAGCCTTCCAAGAAGGTTATAACGGAGTTGTTGGAAACCAACAACGAAACGAATAAGCTTATAGTGGGCTTATGGAATACTTCTCAAAATTTGAGGTGAAATTCTGCCACTACCGAAAACAAATGCTTGCTTGAGATCAACGAAGAGATGAAAACTGTTTTCGCCGAGAGGATAGGAGAAAACTTGGATCATTGATAAGCACCACAATACAACATTCCTTAGGGAAGGCTTTAGGTGAAATCTATACCAAGATAACTCCAATGAAGAGATTGATGGATTGAGAAGAACTCATGCTCGAAGGAGTTGATAGGTTTAACTACCTCATTCTTGACAACTGTTGAATCACAAAACATGAATGAAAATTGTCAAGAATGATATAACACCATCTCAAAAGATAAGGTAGAAAGGATTGCAATTTGGAATGCAAGATGAAGAATGCTTGAACGCCTCAAAACAAAACATGTGTTGAGCACCATGTTTAATTTTTGAGTATAGCTTGGCGGATCTTAACTTCGAGAAAAATCTTGAAGAATAATTGAAGAATGAAAAGAATCCTTGACGAACCATCATGTAGAGCCTCCATGAAGAACTCCGGTAAACAAAAGGGTGATAGAAAGAAAGAGAAGTTGAAAACACAAGGTGAAGCCTTGCAATGATTTATATGGAGCTTCGCGATGATATAACCGAGAGAACTTGGAACTCCGGAAAAGAAAAGATGAAACACATGAAACCGAGAATGTGATATGATGAACAACTCTAGAAAGAAGAAACTAGATCACTTGGATGAAACAATAATAAGAATTATGTTATGCGTATCCTTCACCAATTTAAATTGATGACAAGCAACGGATTTGGCATACTACTTATTCTTTTGCAAGGATTGAAGAGAGATATAGCGCCAACTTGAGGAAGGTCTTCAACAACCACCGGTAGGATTCAAACAACAAAAGAACGAATTAATTGGTATGATAACGAAGGAAGAGAAATCTTGAACGAACCACCGTAATAATTGAAAATGAAAGTAGCAAAGGCACAATTCACCGGGAAGAATTGGAAAATGAATGAAGATACTTGAGGGGATTTAGATACATGAGAACGAAGAGATCGTGAACTGATTAGAGGGTATTTGAACGATGCACGGGTAAGATTTGGAGAACTGAAAGCTGAGAATGAATAATTATGACATGATGGCCTTCAGAGGAAAGAAATGGAAACAACTCATGAAATGCTCCGGATGGTTGAAAAGAATTCTCACAATCGAAAACAATTATGAGAGGATGGCATCAAGCTAGAACCATGAATCTTGAAGAGAATGGAGCAAGATTTAAGAGAAATCCTTCTTCAGTCTTCGCAATTCGAGAATGACAACGAGAAACACCACCATGAATTGTTGAGATACTCCGGGATGAAAATTAGAAAGGTTGAACCAACAACGAAAGAATTTGAAAGATCTTGGAGAAAGACATTTGACTGATGATAATTCATTCTTACATCAAACTTCGAAATGAATTTGGTATAGTTCCGGAATAATTAGAAGAGTCAGGTAAGATCCTGGGAAAAGACCTGTGGGTTAGGGCCCACTCAAAAGAAACACCGTTGAACAATTGATTGAAAGGGGGGATTGCACCGGTTGAATTAAATGACTTGAATGTGATAATAATCTCCAAATAGCTTGAACTGATCTTGGAAGAAAAGACGAGTCTTCTGAGATGTCTTCAACACTCCAGGACAAATGAATAGCGAGAAGTGAATGATTAAGAGGTGCACCGGCATGAGAAAGCATTTGACATGAGGAAATGGATATGATCAACACCGAAAGCTTGAATTAGATCCACCGGAGAAGAAACAACAATGAAGGATGATGAACTTGAAACTCCTGGCCAACTTCATGAAAATCACCGGGTAAGAACATTGATTGCAAGGAGTGAAGAGGCTTCACATGAATAAATGGATACTTGATTAACAAATCTGAGTCCTTGAAGTAAAAGGGTGGGAGGGCGGGAAAACAAAGGCAACTTGGGGCAGATGGAATGGATACCGTTGAGAAAAACTTGGAATTGATCATGCGGATGTTGAAATGATCTAATCCACTTGAAGAGAAGCACACCGGTCGAAAAGAATTGACATGACAATCTCGATGATCACGAAGGATTAGTATTCACATAGTTATATGAGAACACCGTTTAGGGAAAGGTATGGATTCAACATTTGACTTCGAAGCAACTCAATTACCACAAATAAAACAAAACAAAGGATTTGGCTTGCAGAATAAGCCGGAACAAACATATGATAGAGATTTCGTCCGAAGTTTTCGTGGTGGGGCCCACACGGGCTCGAGTGTACAACACCATCATGTACAAGGCAGTGCACATGACATACGAAGTGTCCCCGAACCAGCGTAGCCAAGGGTTCTTTAAGACACAACGAGACCACTGTAAAAACGATCGTGGAAAGGCGGACCGCTAGACGTCAAACCCCAATCTCATATCATGCATCTGTCGAAAAGATATTCTAGGTGCTACATGAATTCCCACCTATAAAACTCCCAAAACTTTCTGGTTATGCAATCTGGTGTTGGGGATATAGGGGAAGCAATATATATCTCACCTAAAACTAACAATTCCTACATCCAAGCTGTATCCATCCGTCAACACATAACCAAGAAACCTTCGGAAATCATGTACCTCAACCTTCGAAAAGCATCTGTTATATGAGTTATGGCAATACTCTCGAGCTCGCCCCAGTACTGGGTTATCGAGGTTATCTCACCAACAACTGCATAAAAGAGATTTTCGATGTCGGCAAAACTCAGGTATTCCAGAACTGCAACGATAAAATTGTGATGACAACACCTCGGAGCTCAACTCCCGGGTCAATGCCACATAATAGACAAGAGGCACCAAGAACAATGTTCTCATCACAAAACCATCGAAACGATTCCAAGATACCTGAGTGATCCTAAAATTTTTTTAATGAAATTTGAGGCGAGGAAAGACAAAACATCTACGTCAGGAGACCTCACCAGAGCGACGAAGGGACTGAGGAGTAAAAAGAATCCTACTCTCCGATATATATAATCCTAAGACTCAAAACATTTTTTTTCTAGACTCAACAACGCCAGCAAACAATCAAGCAGGGGGCTCCTAAGTCGGGGATGGCTCTGATTACCAACTTGTAACACCCATGATGCGGCTATATCTCCC
Organism: Triticum aestivum; assembly: GCF_018294505.1. NCBI lineage: Eukaryota > Viridiplantae > Streptophyta > Magnoliopsida > Poales > Poaceae > Triticum > Triticum aestivum. The sequence goes on from NC_057801.1 coordinate 566,780,502, forward strand.
ACGTGTCGAAGCACGACTTAGAGGCATAACCGCATTGTGGTTTTGTCGCAAGAAGGGTCATCTTCACACAATCCCATGTAATGAACAAGACCGGGATAAGAGTTGGCTTACAATCGCCACTTCACACAATGAACATATAATAAATCATACATCATTCAGAGTACACACATAGTCCGACTACGGACGAAGCCAAAAGAAAAGAAGATAACCCAACTGCTAGATCCCCGATCGTCCCGACTAGGCTCCACTACTGATCAACATGAAACGAAACATAGCAACAACTAAGGTCTTCGTTGAGCTCCCATCTGAGCTCGGTTGCATCACCTGCACTGGTATCATCGGGGCCTGCAACTGTTGTGATAGTATCTGGTGAGTCACGAGGACTCAGCAATCTCAAAACCCGCGAGATCAAGACTATTTAAGCTTAAAGGGAAAGGAAGGGGTAAAGTGGTGAGGCTGCAGCAGCGACTAAGCATATATGGTGGCTAACATACGCAAATAAGAGCGAGAAGAGAAGCAATGGAACAGTCGTGAACTAGCAATGATCAAGAAGTGATCCTGAACTCCTACTTACGTCAAACATAACCCAAAACCGTGTTCACTTCCCGGACTCCGCCGAGAAGAGACCATCATGGCTACACATGCTGTTGATGCGTTTTAATTCGGATCTGGTGTCAAGTTATCTACAACCGGACATTAACAAATTCCCATCTGCCTCGTAACCGCGGGCATGGCTTTCGAAAGATTATATACCCTGCAGGGGTGTCCCAACTTAGCCCATGATAAGCTCTCGCGATCAACGAAGGAATAGACCTTCTCCCAGGAAGACCCGATCAGACTCGGAATCCCGGTTTACAAGACATTTCGACAATGGTAAAACAAGACCAGCAAAGCCTCCCGCTGTGCCGACAAATCCCGATAGGATCTGCACATATCTCGTTCTCAGGGCACACCGGATTGTCCAAACTTCCGGTAGGCCAGCCCAGAGTTGCCCCTAGTGGCCACCGGCGATTGACAGGTTGGACCAACACTCACGACGAACACTGGCCCGGGGGGGGGTAAAATAAAGATGACCCTTGAGTCTGCAGAACCCAAGGAAAAAAGGCTTAGGTAGGCAAATGGTAAAACCAAGGTTGGGCCTTGCTGGAGGAGTTTTATTCAAAGCGAACTGTCAAGGGGGTCGCATAAATCACCCAACCGCGTAAGGAACGCAAAATCCGGGAACATAACACCGGTATGACAGAAACTAGGGCGGCAAGAGTGGAACAAAACACCAGGCATAAGGCCGAGTCTTCCACCCTTTACCAAGTATATAGATGCATTAATAATATAAGAGATATTGTGATATCCCAACATAATCCTGTCCATCATGGAACAATCTTCAACTTCACCTGCAACTATCAACGCTATAAGAGGGCTGAGCAAAGCGGTAACATAGCCAAGCAACGGTTTGCTAGGAAGGGTGAAAAGGTTAGAGGTTGACATGGCAATATGGGAGGCATGATAAACAAGGGATAGGCAGCGCATCATAGCGATAGAACGAAGCAACTAGCAAGCAAAGATAGAAGTGATATCAAGGGTAATGGTCATCTTGCCTGAGATCCCGATAGGAAGAAGAACGAGTCCATGAAGAAGACAAACAGACGTAGTTGAACGAATCCTCACAATCTCCAGAACGAAACCGAAGCTAACGAGAGAAGCAAACCGGAAAGAAACAAATAATATGGTAAACACACAAGCATAAACATGACATGATGCACAATCAAGTATGATGCATGTCCGATTTAAATGAGGCATGGCATGGCAAAATGCAACAAACAATACTACAAATTAAGTGGAGCTCAATATGCAACGGCTTGCATATTGACGAAACACCACATTCAAGTTATTTAGTTTTCTCTCGTTTAGGAACAAGGCAAGATTAAATGTTGGTTAGCATGGCAAGAGGTGAAGCATAATAAAACTACCTAGCTAGGCAATTTTAAATGCGGCCAGAAACAACAAACAACAATTCCGGAAAGTCCCCATGTCATTTAGTAGTTTAATGCAAACACCATTTTAAATATTTTAAATGTTGTTATCATGATGCGGATGACATATGCAAGTTATATGCATTTTTTATGAAAATGTTGACATGAGCATGATAGGGAGCATCTGGTCACCATGGCGGAACAAAAGGGGTGCCACGGCAACGATAACGAAAATGGTGCCACGGCAACGATAACGAAAATGGTGCCACGGCAGCATATCCGAAAATGGTGCCACGACAACATATCGGTTCCGGTAGCTCACGGAGATACTGATGCAAGAGAGAAGTGTGCGGATGAGTGTGTCATGCAAAAGGTGGTGGGGTGATCCCGGATTCCGAGTTCCCACGGGACGGTGGCACGGCAAAAGAGTGACAATTCGGACACGGTGCAAACATATGGTTCAACTCATACAACACATGCATTCGATCCATGGGCGGTCGTCTCAGGTCTATACCTTCGAAGCGTGCATTTCGGAGCGGTTCAAAAACGTCGAGGGAAGTAGTCGTTCACGGGCCGACGGTAGTGGTACATCTCGTAGACGTTCACGGGCCGTAGTGGAGGTAGTTGTACACGTGTCGTAGTGGAAGTAGACGTTCTCGCGACTGAAGTTGTACACGTTTTCGTAGATGTCCAGGGTCATCGGTAGAGGTACACACATTGTCGGGGTATTTGTCGGTCCGGTCTTGGTGTAGATGTACATGGCAAACGTAGTGGTACTTTGCGCCGGTCGTCCTGGAACTTCTAATAAATCCACGGAGGCAGTCTTGGCGTTCCGGGTCTTGCAGTGTAGTCGAACTTGGCGTCAACAAGGCAAAGAGACCAACAAGGTGTTGCGTGGTGATGGCCTCGGGAGGGCCATGGCGCGGTGCGGGCAGGAGGAGATGGTGAAACAGAGGCCATGGTCGGTCACCGATGCAAAGGGGGCAACGGGCAGCGGAACTTGGGGCGCCAGCAGCGGCGAACTTGGCGAAGGAGGTGTGAGGACGGCCGGGATGGCTGGGGTTGCGAGGAAGCAGATGTGCTGGCCATGGCAGACGGCGGAGAGCATCTCAGCCACGGGGAAGGTGGACGGCGGGCTTCGGAGCAAGGGGAGGCAGAGGTGCTGGCCATGGCGCCAGTGCACAGGGACGGTCGCAGCTTCGAACGGCGACGGTGTGGAGGTCGGGTACTGGCGCGCGGAGGGAGAAGGACGACGGGGACAGGCGAGCTCATGGCTGCCAGCAAGCTTGGCGAGGCGGGGCGCGGCGGCCATGGAGGACGGCGACGAGGAGGGGGCCACGGGGACGAGACGAGGGCAGCAGGAGGGAGAGATGGCGGCGGCAGCAGGGCACGGCAGGGCGCGGCGAGCTGCGGCCGGCCGACGAGGAGGCGGGGACAAGGGCTGCGCGGTGGTTGCGGAGGCGCTCAAGAAGGGGAGGTGTCGCGAGGCAGAGATGGAGGCGCGAGAAGGTGGGGGATCGAGCGGAGGGGAGTGCGGCGCAAGGGAAGGGAGCAGGGGAGCGATCGGGTGAGGGGATCGGGAGGAGCGGGGCTCTGCTCCTCTGGCGCTGGCAGCGGGCGAGCGATGGGGATCGCTGAACGAAGGTGGCGGCGCGAGGGGATGAGGAGGAGGGATCGAGGGTCGGGCTAGGGTTAACAGTGGGGTTAGGTGGGCTGGACCTCCAGGGCAAATGGGCCGGCCTGGTTTGCTGGTTAGGCTAGGCTCTCTCTCACTGCTAAAAGAAAAGAAAAAAACAGGGATGAGAAAGAAAAGAAAAAGAGGTTAGGGGTGGAGCTTGAGCAGGAGGGTATTTTCCCCGGACTCATAAAAATGAGCTTGATCCAAGAAAAATAGAAAAGAGGCACGAATGCAAGATTTAAATTCAAACTTATTTGAATTTAATTCAAATGGTTTTGAACGGAAGTGAGGGTTTTGGGAAGGTCTAAAAATGTTCGGATTTTTGGTGGAGCTCCGGAAAATGACGAAATAATTTATGGGCAAGGTTGGAGACCAAGAAGTGAGATAACAAAGGCATGGAGAATTATTTGCAAGTGTGTTATGGTGATTTCCGAAATAAAGAAATATTTAATATAGCTCCCTAAATATCGGGAGGGTATGTTATAAAGAGAAGTCATCCTTCCCTCGGTTTAAATGGACCGAAGATCCATACGATTTTATTTAGTTGATTTTTAAAAATTAAATGGCATGATGGCATGATGACATGATGCAATGCAAAAAATAAAAGAGCAAGCACAAAAGACACATGGCAAAACTCGGAATAGCTGGAAGTCTTCTGGAGCGTCGTTCTCGGGGCGTTACAACGCCAAAGCGTCTGTTGTTGTTAAACAAGCAGATGGCCGAATGGGCAGAGCTCCATAGATTATCCGGACTTGCCATGAAGGTTGTCGTGGACTGCTTGTGGCCAGGGGAACCAAGACCGAGTAGTTATTTTGGTTTGGTGAAACGATTTATTCATGCTGTGCCGCATATCACCATTATCAAGCGGTCGTCATGCGTAGAGGGTGCGCGGATGGCCCTCGCCCGCATTAAAATGTATTGGGCGGGGATGGAGGCCACTGGTGTTGCAACACGGGGTCCGACCGGAGGCCAAGACCTGCTGGAGCACTATTTTGAAGAGGTCTTAGAGGGTGCCCGCCTGATAGAGGCTCAGTGATCGAAGACTATCATGTTCGAATGATATGTGTCTGAATTTGTAAAGACAATGCTTTTGATAATAAAGGCTGGATTTATAATTTTGCCTGGAAAGTATTGTAGTGCCTCCTGTGCGGCCGTTTATGTATATATGTATATAATCTGAAAGATTGCAATCGTCGGCTTCAACCCCTTTGCGAATAACGCGTGGGTGTTCGGAAGAAAGCACGTAGTCACACTTGATCCTACGTCTTGGTCCATTTGAGGAGGTGATAGTGCGGCAAACAAGGCAATCGGACTATAAAGCTTTAACACTTTCACTTAGCCATAGGAGTTTGATGGTGGGGCTACTACATAGCCCCTGGTATGTCCGCGTTTTATCCGAAAACGGTGCGTTTACATACGTGACCAAAAAACGATCCTTCGTTAATGTAGAGGAATCTCGAGGATTCCATTAAGTCATAGAGTGGTTGACCAGTCTCTCGCTGTATCATGACAGTCAATTTTCGGCTTTCTCTACTGAGGTGCTCGTCCGGATGAACCAGGGCACAATCGCAGTAGTTTTCCCCATGCTTCCTTAGGTGATGGTGCGGAACGTAAGGTAGCAAAATGCGGGAGCCGAGCAAACCCAACATTTGACCAAAGACATGATTCAGAGCTGGTGCATATAAGGCCAAACTTGCGACGCCGAACACTCCCGAAGGTATTCGGTCTTTACAAATATTCTGGGCTGAATGACAACCCTTGGTAAAAACCCTGGATTTCAAGGTACAGGTCTGTTTGGCGTGGTGATAACACCGACATCCTTGTGGGTCATTTTAAGAGCCAGCAGGATATGAAAACAACAAAAGATAGTAAAAAGGTTTATGCAGGGGCTTAATCTAAAAAGAAACCTTAGAACGGGGCCCTGCTACATCTCCGCGTCTTTATCTCCGTTGCGCCTGTGTCCTTGAGGGTAAAGAGTGATGGTCACCTGAAATAGAGAAAGAACTAGGTGACCGGATCTGGTGTGATCGTGAGTAGGATTGGTTTGCTTTAGAGAACCATGAAGATATAATTTTTGAGTCTGAATAGGGTCAAGCCGAACTATGGGCTCTTGATATGCGTGCGGCCCCATGCACCACACCAGGAGTTGTGAAGCCCTATTGTACATATACAAGGAGACATGTACAGTCTTGTTGTTTTTGTGGGGGTATAGCCGCTAATCTAGCTCAGGTTTATCCGAGCTGCTACACCTAGGTGTGCGCCGAACACGTCTAACTATGTCCGCGGTTTCGAGAACCGATGAGTTTCTTGTTTTGCAGGGGTCACTCCATGATTCGGCTGCTAGAGCCATGACGTATTCTTCCACTCGAAGGGAATGCTCCGTGTTTCCGCTGATTGTGACGACGCCACGTGGACCGGGCATCTTAAGTTTAAGATAAGCCTAATGCAAGACTGCATTGAAGCGGGCGAATGCCATTCTTCCCAGTAGTGCATGGTAGCCGCTGCGGAACGGAGCAATATCGAAGATTAGTTCTTTGCTTCGAATGTTATCGAGAGAACCGAATACAACTTCCAACGTCAGGGGGCCACTGCTGCGGGCCTCTACGCCTGGTATCACTCCTTTAAAGGTAGTGCTGCTTTGCTTAAGTCTTGACGGGTCTATCCCCATCTTGCGGACAGTGTCCTGATATATCAGATTGAGACTGCTACCGCAGTCCATGAGGACTTGGGTGAGGTGGTATCCGTCGATTATCGGGTCGAGCACTAAGGCAGCAGAGCCCCCGTGACGGATACTAGTCAGATGATCCCTGCAATCAAAGGTGATTGGACAGGCCGACCATGGGTTGAATTTGGGAATGACGGGCTCTATAGCATATACGTCTCGGAGTGCGCGTTTGCACTCCCTTTTTGGGATATGAGTGACGTAAATCATGTTCACTGTTTTAACCTCCGATGGGAATTTTTTCTGTCCACCTGTGTTCGGCTGGCGGGATTCGTCCTCATCTTCACTTAGCGACCCCTTCCCCTTGTGTTCGGCATTGAGCTTACCGGCCTGTTTAAAGACCCAACATTCTCTGTTGGTGTGGTTAGCTGGCTTATGGGGGTGCCATGAATCTGGCAGGGCCTGTCAAGAATTTTGTCTAAGCTGGATGGACCTTCTCGGCTGCCTTTGAATGTCTTTTTCCATTGACCGGGTTTGGAGCCCCTGAATCCGGCGTTTACCACAGTATTTTCTGGGATGTCTTCATTGTTTCCATGTTTGTTTTTATTGCCTCATGGTTATTCGTTGCCATCCCTGATTTTGGATGTGCCTGGGTCGCTGGTGCTGCTACAGGCCAACCAGCTATCCTCGCCTGCGCAAAAGCCGGTCATGAGGGTGGTTAGGGATAGCTGGTGTCATCCCTGTGCGGCTTTAAGCCGTTGCTTCTGCTTATTCAAGCTCCTAGCAGTGGCGATAAGTCTCTGCTGGAGGCGTTCTTGCTCCACTTGTGTACCAGGGATGATGAATGTGTTGTCATCCCAACTGTCCTCTTCTTAGGAGACAGGTTGATAAGTGGCATCTTCGACATCGCTGTGGTCAGACAGCGGCCCTGGACTGTGTTCACCGTCTCCCTGCTTGTCCTGCTCCATGGCTGGGTCTTTGGGGTCTTCATTGTTTTCAGTGTTGTCCGGGGTATTATCTCCTGTGCCTGTATTGCTATTTTTACCATGGCGTAGTTTAGAGCGTCGCCACTGACGTTGGCGCTTCGGCTACTTCTCGGGAGGTCTATCCTCACCTTTATCCTTTTGGTCCTCACCATTATCTTCTTTGGGGGTATCCACCATGTAAATGTCATATGACGAGGTGGCTGTCCATCGCCCTGTGGACGGTGGTTCCTCTTCTTCTCCCGCATTGTCGTCCATACGGTCGATGTCTTTGGAGTCGAAGTCGAGCATGTTGGTCAAGTCGTCGACAGTGGCTATCAAGTGGGTGGTGGGTGGGCAGCGAAGTTCTTCGTCGTCCGTTTCCCACTCAAGCTGGACATAGTTTGGCCAAGAATCTCCTGACAAGGAGAGAGATCTTAATGAATTTAACACGTTTCCCAAGGGCGAGTGCTGAAAGATGCCCGTGGAGGTAAACTCCAAGACCGGTGCCCAATCCGTCTCGACGGGCGCGGACACACGCGGTTCGGAACCCGTACCCGGAGACGAGTTCGGGGGTCCGACAACACAGGCCTCGATAGAGGCTGGATCTGTGTTTGGCTCCAACACCGTAGAGTATGAGGCCTCCGTGGTGGGGTCCAGCCCCCTGTCCATGGAAGGCGCGATCTGTTCTGGACCTAGGGCTAGGGCAGTCACACGCGCGGTCTCCTTGGAAGTGAGATCGGTGTTCGGCTCTATCGCCGCTGAGCGTGCGGCCTCCGTGGCGGGGTCCATCCACTAGTCCTCGGATGGCACAAAGTGCTCCGGATTTAGAGCCGGGGCAGCCACAGGTGTGATTTCTTGATCGCCGTCTGATGGCAGATCTAAGTCATGCTCATCACGGCCATAGGGCGCACCTGTCCTGGGCTCGAATCCGTCAAAGATCAAGTCTCCGCGGATGTTGGCAGTGTAATTCAGGTTTCCAAAGCTGACTTGATGGCCAGGGGCGTAGCTATCAATCTGCTCCAAATGGCCAAGCTAATTGGCCCGCAGTGCGAAGCCGTCGAATATGAAGATTTGTCCGGGGAGGAAAACCTCACCCTGGATCACATCGCTGTAGACGATTGAGGGAGCCATCAAGCCTTATGGTGACGACACAGTGGAACTCTCGATGAAAGCACCAATGTCGGTGTCAAAACCGGCAGATCTCGGGTAGGGGGTCCCGAACTGTGCGTCTAAGGCTAATGGTAATAGGAGGCGGGGGACACAATGTTTACCCAGGTTTGGGCCCTCTCTATGGAGGTAATACCCTACTTCCTGCTTGATTGATCTTGATGATATGAGTATTACAAGAGTTGATCTACCACGAGATCGATGAGGCTAACCCTAGAAGCTAGCCTATAATATGATTGTTGTTCTTGGTCCTACGGACTAAACCCTCCAGTTTATGTAGACACCGGAGGGGGCTAGGGTTACACAATCGATTACAGAGAAGGAGATCTACATATACGAATCGTGAAGCTTGCCTTCCACGCAAAGGAGAGTCCCATCCGGACACGGGACGAAGTCTTCTATCTTGTATCTTCATAGTCCAACAGTCCGGCCAAAGTATATAGTCCGGCTGTCCGAGGACACCTTAATCCAGGACTCCCTCACCCGTGGGCAGGGGAGACGGTGTACTAAGGAAGCTTCTCCTTGTTCTGCGAGTTGACGGGACACATCAAAAGTACTCAAGTGTATAGAGCCTTGCCTCTAAGGTAGGCCCCACATGGTTTGCCTCTTTTTTAACATAACGCGTCAAGTCGCAATATGTTTGTTCACCCGTGCTAGACGACCCTCCCTCCATCAAGTGAACAACCAGTACACGTGTCAAATTACCACGTGGGCTGCCTTTCCGTACAGAAATGAGCTCCACCATGTACTCGCGCGGGTGTGGTTGGGAAAGAGACGGGAGTACGTGCACCGTGCGTGCACCTCTTCTCTTCGTGCACGTCCCCCACCTACGTGTGTGTGTGTGTGTGTGTGTGTGTGATACAAACCTAGACATAATGCGCCGTCCATCCCCATGCCTCCGCCCAGTCCGACCACCAGTCACCACCACGCCCCACTCCTCCTCACCTTATCTCTCATCTTTCTCCCTCCATTTTTATATACAAGGCCACTATCAAAATTACAATTTGCAGATATACAAGGCCACTAACACTAATCGATGCAATATTAATGGTGTCTGCCTCGTAGTACTAGCAAAGGAGGACATTAATTATCCCTTTCATGCATGCGGGAGTGTGAGCATTGGCTTGATGTGCATGAAAGAGAAGAATACACATTAATTTACACGGCAAACATGGAAACAAGGTGGCTTGCAACATTGACTTAGAAGACATTAATTTTTGCCTTGGTACCTGTAATATGGGTTTGTGGCCTTGTATACAAAAATGGAGTCCGATAAAATTCTCGAGATACCATTTTTCCGATAAAATTCTCGAGATATCATTAGTTTTTACAAATGAGATTACACCTGCATGGGTCAATCACAATAGGTGTTTTGTAAAAAAATCCATCTTGATGTTCCGTGCAATGCACGGGCATCTTGCTAGTCCATGAAAACAACACATGGCAAAATTCCAAGGCGAACGAGAGATTTGAATCTGCTGGGAGGGGCTATTTGGATCTTGCCCGGGGTAGCCAAAATATTGGCGACCCTTTTGTTCACTGGTGCCTTTGCCACCAATATAACGAGGAATGGCTCGGGTGCTCATGCATCCTCCAGCGCGTACATTGGAGACGAGCTCGCACGAGCTGTGTTTTTTTGTCCCACCACGCCGCCCGAGCCGCCCGCAGACCGACCGTGTCGGTGTACAAAAAGAGGGGTACACTTTTTGTACCCCTATAACTGTGCACGGGCAGTCTGAGCCACGGACACCACCGCACTGAGCAAGGCAAGGGAGGTGAGCCAAGGTAAGGCCGAAGCTCGAAAGGAGCAGAACGACGCCAAGACCAAGACCACAAAGAGCAAAGGGGACGAAGCGTACTCCCCCGGCAAGATCCTTGCCGGGGGCGGTTTTAGCAAACCCGGCAAGACCGTTGCCGTGGCGGCTCGCCCCACACCTACGGAGCGAATCACCCTTGAGTCCACTGCCCCCATGGGGCAAGGATTCGGGAGACATCCCCGTGGTGGCATGCAGATCTTTGTGAAGACATTAAAGATCAGATACACACTATAGAAGATGACGACCCTTGGCGGGATCCCAGCCAAGGAGGACCACAAGGCCCCTGGCAAGAGCCTTGCTAGGGATGACAGCAGGCGCCACGGCAAGACCCTTGCCGGGCCCCCCGCAAGACCCTTGCCGGGCCCCCCGCAAGACCCTTGCCGGGGCTACGGCGAGGCCCTTGCCAAGGACACCTGTAGGGCCACCATCAGGACCATGCCAATCCAAACCTCCACCACCGTTCGCATGCAGCTGCCGACCCAACCAGTTGGGCAAGCACCTGCATGGCGGCAAGCGGATCTTCGTGGAGACCCACCGCTGCGCCACCTGAGCTACCTGCCTGCCTACATGGCACCATGGGCACCGCTGGCCAGGGAGCGTGTCGACATGAAAGGGAGCGGCGACGGACGAGACTGGGCTCTCCCCCATCCCCGATAAAGCAAGGACACCTAAGCAAGATGCATTAAATGCGCCTTGTCAAGTAATGCGAGGGATAAACTCGCATCACTGTACCCTTTCCACCTCCTATGTGCCACCGTGGGAACCCCTTTCCTTATAAAAGGAGCCCCGAGGCGACCAAGAGGGGGATTCGGCCTTTTGGAGCTCCTCACGCCCCATTGTTAGTTCAAGAACACAGATAAACAAACCACCAAAGCAGGAGTAGGGTTTTACGCCATCCTCATGGCCCGAACCTGGATAAAGAACCCGTGTGTTATCTATTTGATCCGCTCTTCTCATGACCCCATGCCCCGCAACCGTAGTAGGGATTCTTGTGATCCCATTGGTGCCGTCCTCACACCGACATCTTTGGCGCGCCAGGTAGGGGGGCGCAGTTGCGAGAATCGGCTCTAGTAGTTAGTACGATGCTTCTTCATTGTCATGGCGCCCAAGAAGAAGATGACGGTGGCGGTTGGCCCGTCGGAAGCCGGACATCCCGTCCCGACGCGGGCGAGCAGCGGACTGGTCGCAAAAAGGACCCGGGGCGCCATTCACGAACACCAACACCGTCCCAGCAGCCGAAGTTTGGGAGGCGGCAATGTTCGTGCGTCTGGTAACGGGCCGCACACCGCCAAATCCAAAGACGGAGCCAGGCCCTCCGCGGGTGGCGCGGGGCCTTCCGAGATCGCTGCCACCCCGCCCGAAGGTGACGCGAGGGCTTCCGAGACTGCCACGCCGGCGCCGACAGCGCGCTCCTCTCAAGCGGCGCGCGACGAACGGCGTAATCACGCCGAGGACCCCGGACATCACCGCGGAAAGAGCCCCGAGCGCCACTCCCGGGATTTAGAAGACCTGCCCGCTCGCCGTGGCGCTGGTGAAGATGGCATGCGACCGCGGGGTCGTGATAGAGCTCCTTCTGACATGGTCAGAAGTCGAAGCGCGTCGTGATCTGTGCAGGTTTCGCTGCCACCAACGCCAGCAGAAGCCCTGGCGCGCGTGCAGTTGCTCCTCAATTTCCCTCCCACTACGGGGAAACTCGATGAATGGAGAGCCACTATACGAAGCCTTATTGCGGTGGCCAACAAAGACGAACCGAGTCCGGTGGAGCCCCCGGTTCGACGCTCTGACGAAATCCCATGCACCAGTGGTAGGAGAGCCGGCGGCGCCGCGACCACGGTGCACTCGCCTCCTCCTCGCCCGGTACCGCGGACGCCAGCTCGTCGCGACGTTACGGGTGACGAGATCTCCATAGCATCGTCCGACCCGTGGGCCCACTGTGACCAGCGCCAACTTCTTCAGGAACGAGAACATGAAGACGCTCGAACCACTATCGAGCGCCGGCGCGGAGCGCGCCACCAATCAGACAGGGGAGCAGGGCCTGCTGTGAGCCACCCGGCACCGGGGAGCCCTGGAGGCCTACCTTATGAGGTAGGCTGTCCGGCTTTTACCCGTGAGGTGCGGCAGTTCCAGTGGCCCACTCACCGCACCTTCAAACCCGACGTGGGCGAAAACTATAGTGGCAAGACCCACCCGTCCGAGTTCCTTAGCGTCTACACCATCGCGATGCAAGCTGCCGGAGCCCGCGACGATAAGGTGCTTGCAAATTACTTTCCGTTGGCTCTTAAACCCAACGCCATGTCATGGTTGATGCACTTGCCAGTAGACTCTATTTCCTCCTGGTCGAATTTGTGCCATGAGTTCGTGGGCGCCTTTACTGGAGACCACCAAGCCCATGGCCAAGCAAGCGACCTGCACGTCATTCCCCAGAAGGGAGGCGAGAGTCTCTGCAAGTATATACAGAGGTTCAGTCGGGTATAGTACAATATCCCTGATGTTCACCTTGCCGCCATCATCAGCGCGTTCCATCAGAACATGCATAACCGCAAGATGCGCGAAGAGCTGGCAATGAACAAGGTGAGAGATGTAGCAGAACTCTATGTTCTTGCTGACAAATGTGCCCGGGATGAAGAGGGAAGGAAGTACCCCGACGAAGATGCCAGTGTGGAAACCGACTCCTCAGATGAGGATATTGCCGCCCCGGCAAAGAAAGGCCGACGCCGCAACAGGAAGCGCAAAGGAAAAGCCGTGCTTGCCGTCGAGGGATCTGATGATGCCGGCTCCACCAAGAAAACCAAGGCAGATGACCCCGGCAAGGAGGTTGCCGGATGTGTCGCTTGCCGGGCCTTGGCGGCTGCCGAGAAGCCAGGAAACTCCGACAAGCAATACTGCAAGATCCATCGCACCAAAGGCCATGCTCTCCAGGACTGCCGACAGGTTGAGCTCCTCGCTGAGAAGCAGAGGGCTGAATATGAGAGGCGGGACAAGGAGAAGGGCCCAGACGGTGCTGAGGGGTCTGGCAAGAAGCGTGATGGCCAGGCGGGCTGTCGCGGCAAGGATAAGCAACAGGAGAGGCCCGCCCAGGGCCATGATAGAAAGCCAGAAGACGACGATCACGAAGAGGACGACGAATCCGGTGACCAAGAGTTTCAGAAAGCTACAGAGGCCATGTGCATCGACGACGGCGCCTCGCTGCATACTTCTCACCACCGGCTTAAACAGTGGGCACGAGAGATTACAACAGCAGAGCCGTTGTTTGATGCCCAAAGGCCGCTGAAGTGGTCCAGCACACCTATAATTTTTGACACTGAGGACCACCCTGATCGCACTACTGCGGTCGGGTGCTTGCCATTGTTGGTTTCACCAACAATACGCAACCTCAAGGTGACGAAGATGCTAGTCGATGGCGGGGCCGGTCTGAACTTGATCTCGCCTGTCGTGATCGAGAAACTACAGATTCCTGATGGAGACCTCGAAGAGACGGGCACGTTTCAGGGGGTCAACCCAGGAAGAAGCCAACCCAAGGGAAAGGTCACGCTGCCCGTGACTTTTGGAAGCAACCTGAACTTCAGGACGGAGAGGATCGTGTTCGATGTTGCCAAGATCCCCTTGCCCTACAATGAGATCCTTGGTCGCCCAACGCTGGCCAAGTTCATGGCGGCGTCACACTGCGCCTACAACACCCTAAAGATGCCAGGACCTATGACGATCATCACCATCCCCTCCGACAAGAAAGATGTGCTGGTTTGCGCTGCCCAACTATACCAGCAAGCAGTTGTAGCAGCCACCGCCGCTAGGGCACTTGCTCCTGCCGCTGGGACCCTGGGAGGGAAGAAGAAGAAGAAGACCGGTGAGACCTTGGACACCCACTCCGGCAAGCGCACCTCTTCGGAGTGTAGCGCTGCCGTCGAGGACGTGCCAGAGAGCTCCACCGACGGAAACAAGAAGCCCAGGGCCGTACCGCCCGGAACCAAGAAGGTTTCTGCCAATGAGGACGGCATGGGAGGAGCTTTTACCATAAGCTCCACCCTTGACGACAAATAGGAAGACGCGCTCGTCACCTTCCCGCGGGCGAATGTCAATGTGTTTGCATGGCAAGCTTCCGACATCCTTGGTGTTCCCAGGGAGGTGATTGAGCACCACGTTGCTGTCTGCCCTCATGCGCGGCCTGTCAAGCAGAAGGTCAGAAAGCAAGCTTTGGAACGACAAGAGTTCATCACAGAAGAGATCCGGAAACTGGAAGCAGCGGGTTTGGTAAGAGGAGTGCTCCATCCAACATGGTTGGCCAATCCGGTCGTGGTGCGCAAGGCAAATAGGAAGTGGAGACTGTGTATTGATTACACAGATATCAATAAGGCTTGCCCTAAAGACCCCTTCTCGTTGCCGCGCATCAACCAGATTGTTGACTCCACGGCTGGGTGTGATCTGCTGTCATTCCTCGACGCCTACTCCGGCTACCACCAGATCTTCATGACAAGAGAAGACAAAGAGAAAACAGCATTCATCACCCCATGTGGTACGTATTGTTTCATGCGGATGCCTTTCGGGTTGAAGAGTGCTGGTTCGATGTTTGCAAGGGTGGTCCAGACTGGTTTTGAACCCCAGCTCCATAGAAATATGGAAGCTTATATGGATGACATAGTGGTCAAAACCGAGGACAGGGCAACCCTCATACCAGATTTGCAAGAAACATTTGCAAACCTGCGCAAGATCAATCTCAAGCTGAACCCTGAGAAGTGCGTCTTTGGCGTCCCGTCCGGCAAGCTTCTCAGGTTCTTGGTGTCACAATGTGGGATAGAGGCCAATCCGAACAAAATCAAAGCTATAGAGCAGATTGAAGCACCCAAGCGAATCAAGGATGTGCGTCGGCTTGCTGGTTGCGTCGCTGCCATGGGCAGGTTTATTTCCAAGTCTTCCGAGCGCGCCCTTCCCTTTTTCAAGATCCTGAAAAAGGCGGGCTGAGTGGACGCCAGAAGCCGAAGCAGCATTGCAAGGTTTGAAGAAGTACCTCTCCTCCGCGCCAATACTAGTTGCGCCTAGGCCATAGGAGCCGTTGCTACTATAACTGGCGGCAACGGACCAGGTGGTCAGTGCCGCACTGGTGGCGTAGAGGGAGGTTGACGACGAGGTTATGGCAGCGGCAGAGCCCGACACCACCAATGCAGAGACGACACAGCCAGTTGACGTGCCACCAAAGAAGAAAATGACGCAGCACCCGGTCTACTTTGTTAGTTCCCTCCTGCAGGGAGCTAGATCAAGGTACTCCGCCGTGCAGAAACTGCTCTTCGGCCTTCTTATGGCCTCGGGGAAGCTGCATCACTACTTCCAGGCACACGAGATCACTGTCGTCACTCGCTTCCCTCTGCAGCGGATATTGCATAATCTGGATGCAACGGGAAGAATTGTGGAATGGGCACTGGAGCTGTCCAGCTTTGGCCTCAAGTTTGAAAGTACCTCGACGATTCAGAGTCGAGTCCTAGCGGAGTTCATTGCAGAATGGACCGCAACGCCTGACGAAGAAGCCCAAGAGACTGCTCTCCCCGGCAAGGAAGCAAGTTGTGATTGGATCATGTACTTTTATGGAGCTTTCTCCTTACAAGGCGCCAGGGCTGGCGTACTGCTTGTCGCGCCCACCGGAGAGCACCTCAAGTACGTGATCCAGATGCACTTCCCCAGGGAGGTCTGAACCAACAATACGATAGAGTATGAAGGGCTGCTTGCTGGTCTTAGGATCGCGGCGGACCTCGGAATCAAGAAACTCATCGTTAGGGGGGACTCACAGCTTGTTGTCAAGCAAGTCAACAAGGATTACCAGAGCCCGTTGATGAAGGCCTACGTCGATGAAGTGAGAAAGCTGGAAGAGCGTTTCAATGGTATACAGGCTGAACACGTTCCCTGAGCGGAGAACGATATCGCTGATTACCTGTCAAAACGCGCTGCCCTCAAGCTACCTGTGGAACCAGGTACCTTTGTGCTTCAGCTAACTTAGCCATCCGTTGATCCATCAATAGAGCAGAATAAGAGGAGGAAATCAGGGCCCGACAAGTACTTTCCTGCCAAGCTCCCCGGAGCTGCCGGCAAGGATGTTGCCGGGGATACTGAGCCCGCCACGGGACGACTGGCTCCGGCGGAGCGTCAAGCTCTTGCCGTCGAGGCAGCCGCTCCTATAGCGGAGGAGATGCCTTTAATCCTCGCCGTCGAGCCCCAGGCTCCAGCGTGGGCACAACATACCGTCTAATTCCTCCAAACAGGGGAACTTCCAGAGGAGCAGGAAGAAGCGGAAAAAGTAGCCCGCCGCTCTACCATGTACCAGTTCGTCAATGACGTCCTGTACAGAAAGAGGCGAACAGTGTGAAATTGAAGTGTATCCCTCGAGAGGAAGGACTGGAGCTGTTGGCGGAGATACACGGAGGCATATGTGGATCCCTTATTGGGTCAAGGGCCCTTGCCGGCAAGGCTTTTTCTGGCCCACCGCCCTCCAGGATGCGACGACACTAGTCACCAGGTGTGAAGCGTGTCAGTTCCATTCAAAGAAGCTTCATCAGCCAGCTCAAGCCCTTCAAACCATTCCTCTCTCCTGGCCTTCTCGGTCTGGGGGCTCGACATACTAGGCCCCTTTCCCCGCGCTGTCGGGGGCTTTGAGTACTTGTATGTTGCAGTCGACAAGTTCACAAAGTGGCCAGAGGTGGAGGCAGTGAGAAAGGTCACAGCTCAGTCAGCCGTCAAGTTCTTCAAGGAACTAGTGTGCCGTTTTGGTGTACCCAACAGGGTTATCACCGACAATGGCACACAGTTCACAAGCCGCACCTTCATGCAATATACCCAAGACCTCGGCAGCAAAGTCTGTTTCGCTTCCGTTGCTCACCCGCGAAGCAATGGTCAAGCTGAGAGTGCAAATGCTGAAGTACTGCGAGGCTTAAGGACTAAGACCTTTGACAGGCTGCACAAGAGTGGAAGGCGTTGGATTGATGAGTTGCCGGCGGTTCTTTGGTCGATCAGGACGATGCCAAATCAAGCCACCGGCCAGACACCTTTTGCCCTGGTATACGGGGCAGAAGCAGTTCTCCCCACTGAACTCATATACGGGTCACCTCGAGTGCTCGCTTAAGACGAGCTTGAGCAAGAGCAATTGCGACAAGATGACGCAATGCTCCTTGAGGAAGATCGTCTTCGGGCGGCTGTGAGAGCAGCACGCTACCAGCAAGCCTTGCGCCGCTACCATAGCCGCAAGGTTCATGCCCGAAGCCTTGAGGAAGGCGACCTTGTCCTTCAGCGCGTTCAATCAGCCAAGAATTCCAACAAGTTGACGCCAAAGTGGGAAGGCCCTTATCGGGTAATAGGAGTCACTAGGCCGGCGCAGTCCGCTTGGAGACCAAAGGTGCTGTTCCGGTGAGTAACTCCTGGAACATTGAGCATCTTCGCAAGTTTTACCCGTGAGGAGCGGCTTGCCGGGCCCCCGGCAAGCCACCTTTTGTACAATAATTGCCGATGATGCATGTAACCCTTTGTACAAAGCCAGGCGCAGACCCTGAGCATAAATAAATGAAGCGCTGGCGCCCTAAGTTATAGCATGCATGCTAGGTCAAGTCTCATCCTTGGTTAGGGTTGATAGTGCTTAACGGCGACTAACCCCTAGCTTAGAGGTCGAGTGTGCGCCTCTTTGCCGTTCTTTTGTCTTCTTTGGTTCGCAGTACTCACAGATATCCTTGCCGGATCACTTGAGGACGAAAAAGAAAAGAGGGACAGACCGACATCTAGACCCCGACAAGCCAATATTGCTGGGGGCTGCAAGTACAAAGATTCACCCACGGCAAACCAGAGTTGCCGGGGGCTACAACTTCAGATAAGTTCTTCATCCCTTGTCATGCATTCCCTTATGGACTGAGGTATGTGAAACCTCGTTTTTCCCAAAGCTACCGTGCTCCCCTAAAACTATAGGCCCTAGGGCTCGTTCCTGGGGCCATGTTTGGTCATAGTCGCGGCAGCAAAAGGATGAAACGAGGAGCCTAAACCCACCTCACCCCTGCCTCCACCGAAAGCGTGAGAAAGGTCGGGCGAAGTGGGAAGACGGCAGGGCCTGTTGCTGGGCAAGGAAATGTTTATATTGGGGATATCAAGGATTTACTCCTTGTCGTGGGTTCTACCCGCAAACAAATGACCCGGCAAGCATCCCTTTTTCATTAAAAACATTCCACTCAGGTACAACCCATGGGGAATGGAAAACATGAATGATGGGATTACAAGTTTTAAATTCAGCTAAGGCCTAAAGGCTTACAAGCTAAAAAGAGATAAGGTGCCCGTAACCCCTTTCTTGTCCCTCTCCTCAGGAGGCGGGTTAAGGAGGCGAAAAGGGAAAAAGGGGCGCCTAGGTGAGCTACGGGTGGCAGGAGGCACCAAGAGAACATCTCGGTGGCCGTCCGAAGGTTGGATGGTGATGGCGGCGCCGGAAGTAGAGCTCGAAGACGAGGCGGCAGGACGTCAGCACGCGTCGAAGGCGTCGGTGCCCGCGTACTCCGATTTGACGGCCTTGCCGCCCGCCCCCTTCCTCTTCCGCAACCTCCCAACACCAGCCGCCCAAGGAGACAACCCCGAGAAGTTCAGGAAGCCGGCGACACGGATCATGGGATTGCCGGTGCCGCACGGAGCGGCGCCTGACACCTAGTCAGACCCGTCATCCTGCCGCCTGCTACCCTCATCGTCACTGCTGCTGTCCTCCTCGCCACTCCCGCCCGAGGAGGAGTCTTCGCTATCAGAAGAGCTCTCCACGCAGCACCTTGCCCGAGTCCCGAAGCACCCGAAGACCTTGACGGAGAGGAGGCCGCCCTCCATCAGCTTGAAATGGAGAGGGAGCCCTGCCGTCAAGCGGTGGATATGAGCGAACATCTTCCATCCTCGACCAAGATACATCATGTGAGGGGCTGGAAAGTCGACGCGAACTCGCGTACTGCTGATCCAACAGCCCCTCATGTGCAACCGCAATGACTCCAACGGATCCAGCTCCATCTCGCTTGCGAATGGAGTCGGGAGACGAAGGCGACGACAGGCGGCCGGCGCAGCCTAGCGAAGAACTCACAAGGGTCATCCCCAACATGGCCCTCCATGGGGGGAGGAACTACTGGCGGAGGCGAGACCGGCGCACCGCCCCGTTCTCCTCTTCCCTGAGCGCCTCGGCCTCGCCCATGGCCTTGCCCGCGGCCTCACCCCCTCCCCCTTCCCCTCGCGGCTGGCTCTGCCACCGCAGGTGAAGGAGAAGGAAGGACGCGTTGTCGAGCTGCGACCCTTGCCGCCACCATTGAAGGGCCAGGATTCCCTCTCTCCATGGCGGATGGAGGGGGGGGGGAGCAGAAGCTAAAGGAAGGAGAAGATGGAAGAGTGCGGGACGCCGTTCCCCCCCCGCTCTTTATAAAGGAATGGGGTGGGGGCTCGGCTGCCCCGCTCAGCCAATCAAGACACGGAAGGCACAGCGAACTGGGACCAACCCGCTGCCCCGGCCCGCGACGGCCCGATTTCCCGCCTCCACCGTTCGCCACCCCAAGCGCATGAGAACCACGTGGCATGCATGCGGGACCGAGGCGACGGGTGAGGCGACCTCCCCCCACCCCGTGATCATGGGGAGTGGACGCCTTGAAGACCACACCCCGACACCGTTCAATAAATGGGCCGCGCCTCCACGCTTTCCTCCATTTATGGGGAAGGCGCGAACCACCCCCTTTTACTACGACGTGACGCATGCGCGCAGAGCTCAGCCCCACGCATGCCGCCCACATCACGCACGCCTCCCCACGCCGAGCCACGCGCAGGAGGCATGGGAAGCGCAGCGCGCGAAGAGACTTACCACGGTAAAAACTACCCCGCCTGCCCGCGCACCATTTTTGGGCCTAGCCCACCGACGCGATTGCGCTTACGTGTGGCCCAGGCCCGGGGGCTCCTGTCGGTGTTCAAAAAGAGGGGTACACTTTTTGTACCCCTATAACTGTGCACGGGCAGTCTGAGCCATGGACACCACCGCATTGAGCAAGGCAAGGGAGGTGAGCCAAGGTAAGGCCGAAGCTCGAAAGGAGAAGAACGACGCCAAGACCAAGACCACAAAGAGCAAAGGGGACGAAGCGGACTTCCCTGGCAAGATCCTTGCCGGGGGGCGGTTTTAGCAAACCCAGCAAGACCCTTGCCATGGCGGCTCGCCCCACACCTACAGAGGGAATCACCCTTGAGTCCACTGCCCCCATGGGGCAAGGATTCGGGAGACATCCCCGTGGTGGCATGCAGATCTTTGTGAAGACATTCAAGATCAGATACACACTATAGAAGATGATGACCCTTGGCGGGATCCCAGCCAAGGAGGACCACAAGGCCCCTGGCAAGAGCCTTGCCGGGGATGACAGCAGACACCATGGCAAGACGCTTGCCGGGGCTACGGCGAGGCCCTTGCCAAGGACACCCGTAGGGCCACCATCAGGCCCACGCCAATCCAAACCTCCACCACCGTTCGCATGCAGCTGCCAACCCAACTAGTTGGGCAGGCACCTGCGTGGCGGCAAGCGGATCTTCGTGGAGACCCACCGCTATGCCACCTCAGCTACCTGCCTGCCTAAATGGCACCATGGGCACCGCTGGCCAGGGCGCGTGTCGACACGAAAGGGAGCAGCGATGGACGAGACTGGGCTCTCCCCCGTCCCCGATAAAGCAAGGACACCTAAGCAAGACGCATTAAATGCGTCTTGTCATGTAATGTGAGGGATAAACTCGCATCACTGTACCCTTTCCACCTCTTGTGTGCCACTGTGGCAACCCCTTTCCTTATAAAAGGAGGCCCGAGGCGACCAGGAGGGGGATTCGGCTTTTTGGAGCTCCTCACGCCCCATTCCTAGTTCAAGAACACAGATAAACAAACCACCAAAGCAGGAGTAGGGTTTTACGCCATCCTCGCGGCCCGAACCTGGATAAAGAACCCGTGTGCTATCTGTTTGATCTGCTCTTCTCACGACCCCGCACCCCGCAACCGTAGTAGGGATTCTTGTGATCCCATAGGTGTCGTCCTCACACCGACAGACCGGCGACCCATAAATTACGCCATCTAACCGTAGCCGCACACATTATGACAGCAACTCAACAAACCGGACGGAATTCATGCAAACACGGCGATATTTCATATAAACAACGACGGAAATCATATAAAATACTGGATTTTCATACAAACATGACGAATTTCATTACATTCAAATGAACTAAGTGGTGCTAGTTCTGGACAACACATGTATATAATACCTGGCCTAAATGGTTGCCCGCTGATCCATTTGTGTTCCTCATGTCCGGCAGCACGATCATCGGACTGCCGGGAGCCCCGGATGTATATGCTTCAGCGCAAAGGATGACTCACTTCCCCACTGCCCAACTGATATCATTGGCTGATGCCGAAGATGATGGTGGAAGGGGGCTTCCCTGCTTCTGTGGAGCCCATGCAGGGTCGATGAAGGTCCTCGCAACAAAAGGATCCAACAAGACACCTGCTGTATACGCCCACGTCGCCTCTGCGGTGGCCTTCATGGGACCCAACCGGCGGCGGCCTCCCGTGTTGTACTTCTCCTTGATGATGGCGGCGGACGCGGAGGCGCTGACCATCGACTCGTTGCTCTCCGCACACCCGGCTTCTATTGCTTCTTGCATGGCACGGTCGCCGGCATGGGTGTCCCGGCAACAGAAACGGGAGACACGGTATGAGACGACGGCGTGGACGGCAGCAATGATGCCCGTGTGCCGCTCCTCGTCGAGCTGGCCTGGAGCGGCGAGTTGCTGAACCACACGCCGGCTTGGGTCGGCAACTGGCTCCGTCGGGCAAGGGGAGGGAGGTGGATTAGCGATCTGCATACCTCGTATCTGGTGGGCTCGATGGGCCACCCAGCCAGCTTGGATGCGGGATAACTACTCTACGTAAGCCATTGTAAGAGTGGACAAAATGGTGAAGGAGGAGATAGGGGAGCGGCGGGGGTGTGCGATTCTTGGCCGGTGTTTGTCCTCGTTTAAATAGGAGATTAAATAGATGGCGGCCGGGAGGAGCTCGACCGTCGTTGCGTTTAATGCCGACCCGGTCATGAACGGACGTGTGTCCAGAGTGGGTTTCCCGGCTTCCACACAGGCGGGTTTCATGGAGGCGTTTGAATGCGGCAAGGAGGCGTGTTCAGCCGGGCGTGCAGTGAGTGGCGCCCTCGAATCTGACGTACGACACCGCACCTTTCTTCCACTGACGTGTGGGCTCTTTGGGTACATGGTCTGCATGTGAGTGACCCAACGCAAGCAACACACAACATAGGAACTTTTGGTGGGCCAGGGCAGTCAGAAGCGGGCATTTCATAAACCAATGATTTTCATTGAGTGTGACGTCATCTATTTCTTGTAGATAAGCCTACTATGTTGATAGCCCATTCGATACGTTGTGATTCATAAAAACCGCTGCAAACATCAATGTTCTGCTTATCACAGATAAGATTGATTAATACCCGTAACAATCCATGTCCTTAACAAAGGGTGCATGCACATATAGGTTGAGCGTGTGTCTTGCGTCGTGTGTTGTGTGCATGCAGGCGTGCGAGTGTTGCATGCGTGCTAGGGTTCATTTTAGTGTTGCATGCATGTGTGCGTACGTGTGTGTGTTCGTGAGTGCATGTGTACGTGTCAGTGTTGCACGCCTGCATGCGTGCGTGTGTTTGTTATGTATACATGTCAGTGCTGCACGCATGCATGCGTGCGTGTCTTGCGCGCGTGCATGTGTACGTGCGGGTTGAGGCTACACGTCAGTCGACTAACTTTTTCATCTCTGGTCATTAGATTTTCCAGCCGTTGGATATGAAATCAAGGGCTTGCAGTTTATCTTCAAACTCCACCCCCCTGAACCGCCAGCCACCACTGGCCGAACCGCCGGCCCCCGCCGCCCCCGGCCGGCCTGCACCGCCATGCTGCCCTGCCCGCCCCGAAACCACTCCCCACCGCCGGTCCGCCGCCGCACCGGCCATCCCTCTAGGCCCCCCCGCGCTGAGCTTTTTCTCCGGCGATCCCCACGCCACCGCCCAATCACCGCCCCCACCGCCGGCCACTGCCAACCAGAGGTCTCACGACTTCGAATACCCACCGACCACTAATTTTTTACCATTTCTGTCCTTCATATACGCGCTGACGGGTGGGCCCTATGGTAATGTGCGCTGCTGAATGTGGACCATTTGACTGTTCAATGGATCATGTCATCAACAAATTACGGAGCTGTATGGTGAGCCAGTGACCGTATGATCACCCTAAAATGTATTTTATTAACACAATACAGACTCAAACTACCATTTATTTCTTTCATATACGGGCTAACTGGTGGCCCCCACGGTTACACGCCCCGATGGTGCAACACTAGTTGCACCACGTGAAATGTTTGACTGGTCAATTGATTGTGTCATCAACAAAATACGGAGTTGTACGGGTGAGCCAGTGACTGTATAATCATGACATGCATTTTTTTAACACGGTACAGACACAAGGGCTCATATATACGTGCAAGCACTCACCGCTATAAGCGCACACACACAGACCCTACCTCTATGAGCACCTTCGAGAGAGTGAGCCAGCATATGATCTTGAGATTTTACGAAGTCACCATAGGTGCCTCGTAGTCGAGTGGAGCGTCTCCTCCCACTGAACGCACATCGTCGGAAAATACTGAAATTAACCCAAGATAAATGTGAGCATCAGGACTTTAACCCTGGTGGGCTCGAGAAACCACTGTCCTCCTAACCATCAACCACATGTTGGTTAGCACGACAAAATGTATGTCGTGACCGTGATGAGCTTATTCTGAATTCCAGTGACCATATCGTGCTTTCGCTCCAAATACAATGACCATAAGTGTCGTCAAAAAAATACGAAGCACGCATCAAATGCAAAGTCCGTCAGTGTCATCAAAAAAATATGGAGACGTATCGTGAGCTAGATACCGTATGATCACCATGAGAATGTATACGGTGACCATAATGAGCATATTCTGAAGTCCACTGACCATATAGTGCTTTAGCTTGAAATACAGTGACCGTCACGCGTGAATGTGTTGTTGGCATGCATACTTTTAGAGGGCCGAGAGATAGTTTGTGTGCGTACGTGAAAGTGGTGTAGAAAGAGGGGGTGTCCGGTGGAGACAAGGAGAGATATGCCCTTAGTTTCTCTTTCCGTGACTAATATTTTAGGAGAATATATAAACATTCACAATGCAGAACAAATATTTTTGGATGCACCATGCAATTAACTTTCATGTATAACATTGTACTATTGTATATGCTTATTTTCTTAGTGGCCGATTGTGTGTGTGGTGTGGTGGGCACATCATTTCTAGTTGTGGTGGGTCAACATGAGAACTCATGGGTTGGTTCCATCATGCGCCACATAAGTTGGACCGAGACACGTTATACGAAGACCCATGTGGAGGACTCGGCGTACAACACAAAGCTACCAGAGTCGTGGAGGACTCTATCCCCACTGGCGATAAGCCGACTATATATGATTTGTAACCCTAGGCCCCGAGTATGTTATAGAAGCTTGGGGGCAAGTTCGTCGATAGTATACACACACACACACACAATGCCTGGTATTCACGTGTACTTTGTACACACCCCTATCACTAATATACAGTACCAAGAGTAGGCTTTTTCCTCAACTGCAAGGGTCCGAACTAGGGTAAAACTTTGCCTCGTATTACCATCCAGCCTAACAGTCAGGGATATCCTACCTAATGATAAGATCGAAACATATCTGCCAACTACTAAGAGAGAGGTGTGTCTGGGGGGGGGGGGTCGAGGGCAATGTGTGTGAGAGAGGCCTAAAGATAATGTGCGTGCGGGAGACACATAGGCACATATATGTGCGTATAGAGGGCTAGTAGAGACCGTGCGTGTCTATATATGCATGTGAGAGAAATAGTGTTTTCCAACTGAGATTAGTGAAAAGAGTGGTACATAGTAGTCAGAAAGAGAGAGAGAGAGAGAGAGAGAGAGAGAGAGATAGAGAGAGCATGCGCGTGAGACACCCCGACACCCCGAGAGAGATTGTGAGCATGTGTGAAAGAGAAATGCCGATGCATATAAAGTGTGTGCACTTATGCGTTAGATAGAGAGATATATAGCGCGTTTGTGAGAACGGGCCAAGGCATAGTGCATCTACGTGTAAAAGGCGGTTCTATGCATTAAATTAAAATATAAATGGCATTACTATTTTTGGATGAGATCATGAATTTTGCAAATTGCGATGGACGAAAATCGGTCTATCAGACACCCATACTCTATTGAATTCTAGCATGTGCATGTGTTTATTTCATATTATCGATCCATAGAGTGAGAGCGGTTTGGAATACATGCAATTGATTGCTTTTGCAATTCATATATAAACATTAATTAGTGCACTCCATGTTGTTAGTGTGAAGCACTTTATACATTTGTCACTTGCATGGATACATTCCAAATTGCTAGCTACGAAATAGAATACATGTTGAATTCAACATAAAGGGGGTTTCGAAGATTCGAATTCATAGGAAGTGCATTCATCTATTTGAACCCGAGATAATGGCATTTGTAACTCAGATCTAAAAGGGGGCATCAATCTTTGTTGTGCGTTTGAACATGCTATATATTCATACGCATGTCTAACTTTTTTTTGCAACCAAGGAGATTATATCTGGAACCATGCATGAACTAAGGTAAGTTGCATATTTTTTAATATATACTCGTGTAGGATGTATATTTAAATGTACCCCCTCCATTCCAAAATAATCATAGCTTTAGGATTTTCAAGAGTAAAGATTTGTCAAGTTTGACAACTCCTGAAAGTTCAATTCAAGAGAACCAAAAACGTTAATGCTTCTGCTCCCTAATATTGAATGAAGCGCCAAATAAGCCTCTGGTCACCCGAAACAGCGCGAGACGAATGTTTGGTGGTAGGAAATTATTGTCTTGACTCTGGCCCGTGTAGCCTATCGGCCCGATGTCCAAAGGTCTAAACCGGGGTAGGTTTGTAACTTCACCAAGACGCCAGTCTCAACCGCCTCCGAGAAGCATTCATACGCCGTGGGTGCCTAAACACCCATGCGCTCGGCCGAAATCTATCCCGCCCACATTTGGGACAACTGAGATTACTGTCCTACCCCCAACCCACAATATGTCCGAAATTTTAGATGGGGGCAAAGTTTGTAACTTTCCCCAAATTTCAAACAAGCGCGTCCCAAACTGAAACATTGTTCCCCCTTAGTTCCCCCTCCATCCGTTTCCCCATTCATACCCCGTTGGCGCCAAAACACCCTCTCCACCAGCCGTGAAACGCCAGCCTCCTCCGTCCTCCACCCCATAGCGCCCAATCCACCGCCGCCCTCCTCCATCATGCCGGAGCCGGTACCCCGATGTCATCGTCCAATGCAACCGCAACCGCAACACCCTCAAGGGCTTAGCAGTTGAAGCCGAGGCAGAGCTGCCTCCACAACACCGACGCCGACGTGCACCATACCAGAACCACTCCGACCACGCCGTCCCGCGCCTCACCGCTGCCGCTCCACTGTCACAACCGTCCACCGCACCGGAGCTATTCCCGCTACGCCATCGTTTGCTGGATCTGGTTCCCCGCCACCGACAGACGGCCACCGCACCACACTCAACAACTTGGCCATGGGTTCATCCAAGGCTCCACCATCCTCCACAACTTCTCGTTTCCAGTGAACCACAAGAAGATCGTTGGAAAAACAGAAGGAGGACACAACACTGCCAGCAGAAAAAGGTACTCCTCTTCCCTTACTCGTCCAAATCTTACGTCTCTGCTCACACCGTATTCATCCCACACAAGAAACTAGTTGAGCGCTTCTTACTGCATCTTCTTCGTGATACTAAATGCACAAGGTTTCCTCCCTTTACTATTCCACCTTTTCTAGAGGTCAGTAGCCCGCCTGGATTTCAATTCAGGGTCAGTCGAACTGCAATTAAAAGAAGCAGCACCCGCTTAGGCATGCGGAGCACCTAGTCCGCCTGTTCGCCGGGGAAGCGGCGCATCGGTGTCTATCATAGGGGTGTGGGGCATAGGAGCTACTTGTGCCCGATCTGGAGGTCAGCGAGGCTTGAATGGATGGCCGGGGGATGGTGCCAAGCACGGCGGTGTGGTGAGGTCGAGGGAAGGGCGCAAGCCGGGGACTGGGCCGGTGGTCGCTGGCGTTTCGAGGAAGATTGTCAACACTGCCTGGCTGGAGGTAGATGAAGGCGATCTGCCCGTTCTTTCTACATCAGACGATGCAGAAAAAATGGAATGAACTATTTGTTTTCAGTCGACTGTTATTTTCATAGAATCCTATACTAATTTAGTGTGCCATGCATGTTGTAGAGCTATCATATGTCTCCCGTCATTTATTTCTCACCGACCTGCTATCTGCTACCTTTACACTATATTAATTGTGCACACACTTCACCCATACTCACACTATTGTTTTTTTATGCATGGGTATTTTAGACTCTGACGCAGTGTTGATGAATGCAGAAAAGAAAAGACAGAAGTCGCTCTAGTGTAATTCAAAGATAAGCACTAAGCGTTTCAGCGCTCTAAAGGGTGTAGTGTCAGCAGTTGGAGATAGTAAATGTAGCTCCACAGTTGATGATCTCAATTTCCACACACAACCATCACAGGTGCTTGCTTTAACTTCACGTTGTCAAATGTGGTTGCATGTTGCATATGGTGTCTAGCTTGTATTGCTTCCAATTTGGTTAAATTGCATCTGCTTACTTTACACATTATACCTTTGATAATGACATGCCTTCCTGTTTTTGATACATACTACATATGTCTATTAACCATGTTCGTACATCAAACTAATTCTCTTTTGTATCCCTCATCAATCACTTATGATGAGACAGTCACCCCAGTGGGTTACTGTGAGACGCCCTATTGATCTAAAGAGTGTAGTGTCATCCTCCCCACATGATTCTCAAGAAACAGCAAGGCTAAATGAAGATAGTCAACATAGCTCTCTAGTTGATGATCGCAATTCCCCCACACCACCATCGCAGGTGCTTGCTCTTACTTGGCAGTGTGATATGTGGTTGCATGTTGCATATGGTGTCTACCTTGTAATGCTTCTAATTAGGTTAAATTGCATCTGCTTAGTTAACACATTATACCTGTGAATATGACACGCCTTCCTGTTTTTGGTACATACTAAGTCTTTCTATTAACCATGTTCTTGCATCAAATTACTTTTCTTGTGTATCCCTCATCAATCACTTCTGACGATACACCTTCAAATTGACAGTGTAATATTGGTTGCATCTTGCATATCATTTCAAACATGTATTGCCTCTAATTTGTTGAAGTGCCACTTATAATGAGACACATCTAACATGGTAGAGTGATTTTGGTTGGATCTTTCATATGGTGTCTAGATTGCATTGCCTCCAATTTGTTGAAATGCCTTCTGCTTAGCATTTTTCATACATATTCCATCCTCCTACAATGTGGTTGCCATACATAAAAGTTGTGTTCGTCAGTATCATGCATCAACGAATTTATACATGTGAATATGCCATGCCTTCCTATTTTTGGTACATACTACATCTGCCTATCACACCATGTTCTTACATCAAACTACTGTTCTTGTGTATCCTACATCTATAGCTTATGATGAGACAGTCACGCCCGTGGGTTAGTATGAGATGCGCTACTCTTATAAAGAATGCAATTTCATCCTCTCCACATGATTCTCAAGAAACAACAAGCCTAAATGAAGATATTGAACATACCTCTGTACTTGAAGACCGCACTTCCCCTACACCACCATCACAGGTGCTTACTCTAACTTCGCAGTGTGATATGTGGTTGCATGTTGCATACAGTCTCTAGCTTGTAATGCTCTAATTAGGGTAAATTGCATCTGCTTAGTTTACACATTATACCTGTGAATATGACATGCCTTCCTATTTTTGTTACACACTACATCTATGTGTTAACCCGGTTCTTACATGAAACTACCTCTCTTCTGTATCCTGCATCAATCACTTACGATGAGTCACCTTTATTCGTTGCATATTCCATATTATTTCTAGTCTGTTGCCATGTATTGCTTCTAATTTGGTCAAATACATTTGTTAGGGCACCCTTTTAATTTGGCAGAGTGATATTGGTTTCATCTTTCATATGGTTTCTAGCTTGCATTGATTCTAACAAGTTCAAACACCTTGTGCTTAGTTTACACTTTATACATCATACATGTCAATATGTCACGCCGTCCTGTTTTTCATACATATTCCATCCTCCTATCATGTGGGTGCCTTACATGAAAGTATTGTTCGTCAGTATCATGCATCAATGAGTTCTGAAGAGCAAATTTTATTCCTTTTTCTTGTGGTTTTGACTTGACAAGGCAAAATTAAGAAAGAGGAAGGAAAAGAGTAAGGAAGGCGATGACGGTGGTCCTCTGCAGCAACGTATCCGGGCATCTATACCTATTCTCCTTGTACTGCTAGTGCATTACAAGGTCCAAGTCTCCGCTCCCCTACTCCACCATCCAAGGTGCTTGCTCTAACTTGGCAGTGTGATATCTGGCTGCATGTTGCATATGGTGTATAGCTTGTATTGCTCCTAATTAGTGTAAACTGCATCTGCTTAGCTTACACATGATACGTGTGAATATGACACACTTTCCTGTTTTTGGTACATACTATATCTGTCTATCACACCATGTTCTTACATGAAACTACTCTTCTTGTGTATCCTGCATCAGTCACTTATGATGGGACACCTTTAAGTTGGCAGTGTGATATTGGTATGCCTCTTGAATATGATTTCTAGCATGTATTGCTTCTAGTTTGATGAACGCCACCTATGATGAGACAGTTTTAACTTGGCAGAGTGATATTGATTGCACCTTCCATATGGTGTCTAGCTTGCAGTGCTTCTAATTTGTTGAAGTGCCTTCTACTTAGTTACCACATCATAGGTGTGAATATGTCAAGCCATCCTGTTTTTTTGTACATATTCCATCCTCGTATCATGACTTTGCCTTTCATCAGAGTAGTGTTCGTTAGTATCATGCATGAATGAGTTCTGAAGAGTGAATTATATTCCTTTTTCTTGTTGGTTTGGCCTCACAATGCAAAATCAATAAAGCTGAAGGAAATTGGCAAGGAATTGGATGATGGTGGTCCTTCCGAGCAACTGAAAAGGAGGTTCTCTACAGATTATACTCCACCATCCTCCCAACAAGATTCGCAAGACAACGCAAGGCTAGACAGTCAACGTACCTGTGTAGATGATGAGCACAGCTCCCCTACTCCACCATCACAGGTACTTGCTCTAACTTGGCACTATTATATGTGGTTGCATGTTGCATATGATGTCTAGCTTGTATTGCTTCTAACTTTGTTGAATTGCATCTGCTTACTTTACACATAATGCCTGTGAATATGACATGTGTTCCTGTTTCTAGAACATACTATATCTGATCACACCATATTCTTACATCAGACTACTGTTCTTGCATATCCCACATCAGTCACTTATGATAAGGCACCTTTAAGTCGCCACTGTGATATTGGTTGTGTCTTGCATATGATTTCTAGCATGTACTGCTTCTAATTTGTTGAAATGCCATACAGTTTGAACTTGGCAGAGTGATATTGGTTGCATATTTCATATGGTGTCTAGCTAGCAGTGCTTCTAATTTGTTGAAATGCCTTATGCTTAGTTACCACATCATAGGTGTGAATATGGATGCAGGTTTAAAAAGGCCACGTGATGCTACAGAGTCAGCCAAGTTAGTATCAGAGGCAGCCGTTGCCGTTAGGTGTCATGCACGTATCCTCCCAACGTGGATCCAGTACAGGAATGAGAAAGACAATACCCACTTTAACACCTTCCTTGACCATTTATCCGTAAGTAATGTTATTCATCGCAATTAGTAATATTGTCTTGCTCTATCCCATACTTTCTAGCTTCCTCCTAATAAGACTCACATTCTTTTTTCAACAGATGAGATTCAAGTTGGATCCGAAAGATGATGCAACTAAACAAGCATGCACTCATGTTTTTCAGTCTGCTCTACGACAGTATCGGTACCACATTAGAAAATCTCACTTTGTAGGCAAGGCTAACAATGAAATCACCAAAACATCTCCAGTGGAATATATTACAGATGAAGACTGGACAACCCTCGTTAAACACTGGTCTGATCCAAAGTATCAGGTAGGCTATATGTATTTGATCAGACCACATATTGAACTTGTATTTATGTATGTGCCTTACAAGTGTATCTTCTTCTAGGCTAACTATTTGAAGAACAAGACCAACCGTTCTAAAGCAAAATTCCAAAAGACAACATGATCTCATAGCTATATTGCACACTGCGAGGCTCTTGTAAATAGCTGCTACTTTCTTCTTTTTTCTATGCCATATTATCATATGTATATGGACTTGTTCCAAATACAGAGGAAAGCCCATGCCGACCAAAAAGAACCTGAACCGAGTGCAGTGCAAATCTTCAAGGCTTGCCACACCAGCAAGATGAGGGGCATGAGCACACTAGTTCAAGCCGTTGTTGTAAGTCCTTACTCCTCCTTCCTTTGAACTGATTGGTACTGTGATGTGTTCATTTAACTACTTGGTTTGCAGCCAATGTCAGTTACTCTGTTCACTTTTATACACAGTTGTCTTAACGTATCATTTCACCTTACATGGTTTAAAAGAGATGAAGGATATTCTTTTGGTCTTGATATATAATCTAGTTGTTATGTTCACGTGCGCACACAATGATAAAATAGCATGTTTGTTTTATATCTGTTAAAGATTTTTTTCCGTTTAAGGCGAGGAATCGGCTTCGTCCGATTTAGGCGTGTATAACGTCCCAGTTCGGCTTTCCGAATACTAGGGGCTTCGCCGAAATTTAAAATTGTAGACTTCTATGGTCAAGTGAGAGTTGTAAGGCCGAATAGTCCGATTGCATGGTTCGCTGCGCCAAACACCTCCTTAAGGGACCAAAGCTTTGGATAAAGAGTGTTTGGGTTTCCACGAACACCCCAGTACTAGTTACAAGGGGGCGGAAGCTGAAGACTGGCACACTTTCAAATTTTGATAAACGACCGCACAGAAGGTAATATTTTAAATCAAACAAAGTGTTGCATAGCACAAATAAACCCGTTCTCATATTACACGGACGACATAAGTACATTCACTCAAAAATTATGTTCTTAGGACATTCATTCGCCACAAGACGAGCGCCTTTCATAACGCCATCGTAATATTTCTCGGGGCAGCGATGCTCCTTGCCCTCCGGAGGTCCATCCTTCATGAGCTTCTCAGCGTCCAGCTTGCCCCAATGCACCTTCGCACGGGCAAAGGCCCATAGGGCACCCTCAATGCATGCGGACTGCTTGATGACTTCTAGCTGTGGATAGGCATGCACCATCCGCTTCACCAAGAAAAAGTAGCTGCCGGGCAGGGGCTCGCCAGGCCACATCCGGACTATGAGGTCCCCCATGGCCTGTTCGGCCGCATTGTGGAGTTCGACCAGCTGCTTTAGTTGGTCACTCAGAGGCATCGGGTGTTCGGCCCCAGTATATTGGGACCAGAACAGCTTCTCCGTAGAGCTCCCCTCTTCAGTGCGATAGAACTCCGTAGCATCCGAAATGCTGCGTGGTGGATCTGTGAATGCCCCTGGAGAGCTCCGGATTCGTGTAAGTAAAAGAAATGACTCCTCCACATGCTTGCTTTTCATAAAGAATGCCTTACCCTCCGCTATCTTCTTGGCTGCCCGGGTTTCTTGAAGGGCCTTTTGGGCTTCGACCTTGGCGTCGGCCATGCTCTAGAAGGCCTTTGCAAGCTCAGACGCTTGCGTCTTGTAGTCATGCTCCAGGGAGCCGAACTTCTGGCCGAGCTCCTGGAGCTCTTGCCGTACCTCTCCCACCCGAGCATCTTGCTTCTCTCGCTCGGTGCACTCAGTATCCGCCTTGGCTTCGGCCGCGGACAGCGCTTCCTTTAGGGCCGCCACTTCGGTCGTGGTCCCTATCAAAAGTCGTGATGCTTTTTCTTAGCATCACCAACTTTTTATCCTCTATACGACATATATGGATGGGGTTTTTCTCACCTTTGTTCGCCTCGAGCTGCCTCTTCACGAGGCCGAGCTCCTCTTCGGCCTGCCCCAGTTTGTGCTTGAGTCCGGCAACCTCGGCCGTGCACGCAGCAGCGGTCAGCAGCAGTGCCTGTTTGATTCATACAGACAAATACTATTAGCTTCCTGCATTTTTTTAGTTGACACTCTGTTTGGATTTTTCTTTCTGAACACCAATCAGAGCATCAGGGGCTACTATCTATCAGGTGATATCTCCTCACACTTTCTTTACCTCAAAGTATGTTAGCTGGCTGGTGCAGGCTTCGGTCAATCCGCTCTTGGCGGACTGAACCTTCTCAATCACCGTACCCATAAGTGTACGGTGTTCATCCTCGATGGAAGCGCCTCGAAGCACTTCCAACAAATTATCCGATGCCTCCGGCTGGATGGAGGACATCGGTACGGCCGCTTCTCCCTCCTTCCCGAGGGACTGCTTACTGGAATTCAGAGCCTTTGTAGGCTCCGGTGCAGTAACCGGCCGAGAGCCAGACTTGCTATGGCTCCCGTCAGCATAATCCATGGGGTCCTCATCCCCCATGTGTCTAGCGCCCGAGATTTGGCCTTGGGGTATCTCCGGAACTGTCGCCTCCTGCTCTGGCATCCTCCGGGACAACACCTCGGTGTCATCCATGGGTCGTGGAGAAGTCGGTGTCGGGAGCGAATTCATCGCCGACTCATTCAGAGACTCCTCCGAAGAGGACTCCTCGAGATCGGACCCGGCCGGACTGCATATACGTGTTCGACGTCATTACAAACTATGAGGTCAAAAGTCGCACGAAAGAATGTTATGGAATACAGATACTTACAACCTCGCCCGGGGTTTGCCCCTGGGAAGCCACTCCTCGTTGCTAAAAGCGGCGGTAGTGGATTGATCTGGAAGGGACGCTTTGCCCTTCTTCGGTGTCCCGGTCTCCCCCGACGGGGCGGCCTTCCTTTTCTTCTCCTCCCTAGCACGGGGAGGAGGCATTTCTTCATGTTATCCCCCGTCTTCGGGGGGAGAATCTTCCTCGTCGTCTTCGGATGACGACTCTATCACGGTCCTGCGCCGGTGACCTTTTCTGGTCCCCGTGGCCACCTTCTTGGACCCTTCGGCCCCCTCAGTTGAGGCGGCCTTCCTCTTACTCTCCTCCCCTTCATGGGAGGAGTGCGCCTTGTCCTCTTCTGGCGAGGCGTCGAGTGCGGCCTCATGTCGAAGACCCTTTCGGGTCCCCGTGGCCTTCTTTTTGGCCTTTTTCTCCGGCACCTTGTAAGGCGCCGGAACCAGCATATCCGCCAGGGGTGCGCTTGCTGGGTCCTCTGGCAATGGAGCCGGACAGTTGATCCGCTCCGCCGTCTCCACCCACTCCTGTTCGGTCAGCAAGGTGACTTAAAAATCCTCCCCCGAAAGTACTAAGGGAACGTCTCGTAAATAAATTAAGGGGCTTACCAAACTGGCAAGGGGCGCTGCGCTGATCCCCCAGTCCTCGGAAAGGGGAGGAGGGACTTCGCCGGTCTTGAACAGAACCTTCCAGATTTTTTTATGCGTCGTGCCAAAGAGCTCTATCAGCATCTGGTGTTCGGCCGGGTCGAGCGCCCACATATCAAATGCTCGTCTTTGACACGGGAGAATACGGCGAATGAGCATAACCTGGACCACGTTAACGAGCTTGATCTTCTTTTCCCTCATGTTTCTGAGGCAGGTCTCGAGTCCGGCTAGCTCCGTGGGTTCGCCCCAGGCCAGGCCCTTCTTCTCCCAGGAGGTGAGCCACATGGGGATTCCGGATCTGAATTTGGGGGCCGCCACCCATTTGGCGTCGCGCGGCTCGGTGATGTAGAACCACCCTGATTGCCACCCCTTTATGGACTCCAAAAAGGAGCCCTCGAGCCATTTAACATTGGGCATTTTGCCCACCATGGCGCCTCCGCACTCCGCCTGTTGGCCGCTCATGATCTTCAGCTTCACGCAGAAGATTTTTGGCCACAGGCCGAAGTGAGGCTTGATGCGGAGGAAGGCCTTGCACACGACGATGAACGCGGAGATGTTGAGGATGAAATTCAGGGCCAGATCATGAAAATCTAGCCCGTAGTAGTACATAAGCCCGCGGACGAAAGGGTAGAGTGGAAAGCCTAGTCCACGGACGAAGTGAGAGAGAAATACCACTCTCTCCCGAGACTTCGGTGTAGGGGTAATTTGTCCCTCTGTTGGAAGCTTGTGCGCGATGTTTGCGACAAGGTATCCGGCTTCCCGAAGCTTGGTAATGTTCTCCTCTGTGACAGAGGAGGCCATCCACTTGCCTCCCGCTCCGGACATGTTGCTGTCTTACGGAGAAGGTGATAACTTGGGCGCTGGAGCTCGAGGGTGCGAGAACGGATGAGCGAAGGGAGAAGAAGGCGTGGGTGAAAATGGGAAGATTCTGCCCCTTTATAAAGGCGATGCGAATGTGCGCCTCCCCACTTGCCTCTCGAAATCTCTTGTTTTTCCAGGCGCCTCGATTACTGGCGCTGGTTGGGTTACCCATACCCGCATTAATGGAGATCCCATGATAAGGGGAGACGATCTCTGCTTTGACAAGATGTGCCAAAGAAACCGCCTCGTGATGTGTGCGGAAGCAGGTTGTAGAAAATGGTTCAAATAAAAACTGGACCAAGGCGTGATGTCACCTTTCGAAGAATTGTCAGCAGATTAGATTCGTGGATTATTATTATTCTCTCTATGGTGGTATATGGAATGTTATCTTGCAGAGCCGGACACGGTCCTTGTGTTCGGAATTTATCTTGGAGTATTCAGAGATGGAACCCGCCTCGCAATGCTGAAGACAATCTACGCGTCGGACTCATCGTCATTGAATCCTGGTTCAGGGGCTACTGAGGGAGTCCTAGAAAAGGGGGTATCCGGACAGCCGGACTACATACTTTGGCGGGACTGTTGGACTATGAAGATACAAGACAGAAGACTTCATCCCGTGTCCGGATGGGACTCTCCTTGGCGTGGAAGGCAAGCTTGGTGATCCGTATGTAGATCTCCTCCTCTGTAAACCGACTCTGTGTAACCCTAGCCCCATCCGGTGTCTATATAAACCGGAGGGTTTAGTCCGTAGGACTCACGATCATCAACAATCATACCATAGGCTAGCTTCTAGGGTTTAGCCTCTCTGATCTTGTGGTAGATCAACTCTTGTAATACTCATATCATCAAGATCAATCAAGCAGGAAGTAGGGTATTACCTCCATCGAGAGGGTCCGAACCTGGGTAAAACATCGTGTCCCTAGTCTCTTGTTCTCGGCCGTGGAGTAGTTCTTTTTCTACTGCCGTGTACGTGCAATAACTGGCACTATCGTATACATATCTTACGGTTAATGGGGTGTTCGATAGGAATAGCCGCATGGCGAGCTGTAGGCTAGTCTTTTTTTTCCAGACGTATTAAACCTATCTCTCGGGACTTCTTGCACGCACCATCGTTCCATCCACAAAAACTTGTATTCTGAGTTTAGTACGTTATACAAGAAGAGAAGAGGTGTATGCACACACTCGTCCTCTCACACACGTGTCTGTTTTTTTCTCGAAAAGGAGGATGATGACCCCCAGCCTCTGCATCTGGGAGTCACACACGCATCTGTAGCTACGAATTGTAGTGTTCTCAACCATCCGATTGGTTCTATCATGGATGTACCTATATACTAAAACATGTCTAGATACATCTATATTTTGACAAATGGAAGGCATGTTTTGTGGAACGGAGGGAGTGCTTGTCATCAAAATGGATAAAAAGGGACGTATCTAGAACTAAAATACGTCTACATACATCTCCTTTTATCCATTTTGATGAAAAGTAGTACTTCTTACACAAAGGAACTTTATATCCAACAGACACAAAATATCTGTTCGACTGTTGGAAATTACTGATCTGATGTCGAAGTAATTCCTGCATCGCCACCAAAACCCACCATTTCTTAAGCTAAAGCAGACCGAGGTAATCCCTATATTAGCATATTACTAAGATAAACAGAAGGCGCTGTAGAAACATTTAGGACGTGAGCTTCTCAATCTGAATGTGGAGGGACACCAGCTTAGCCCCGGCCAGCAGCTTGGGCGGAACTGTGAAGAAGGTCAGCTCTTGCACGTCGACATCGCCAGGATCCTTGTTGCTTATCACCTCCATTTCCACCTTGATGGCGTCGGTCATGCCTTTGGGCTCCCCCGGTGGGCCGTTCGCCCACATCTTGGCCATGTAATGTGCCAGTGGGGATGCCCCCGCTCTAATGCAGATGACCGACACGGAGATAGGCACGCCGATGTCGAGCATGCCGCCGACCAAGAAAAACGCGCAGCTATCCTCCTCCGCGAACAGCAAGAGTCGTGGCTCCGACAGTGGCACTTGCAGCTGGAGCACCTTGCCGTACTGGATCCTGTGCACGGGCATGGGATGCGCGGTGCTGATGTGGTGGTAGAGCGCTGACGGCGGGCCTTCATAGCCACAGACGGGCACAGGGCATTTGCAGGGCGCGAGCGGACACACGCTCTGGTGATCGGCGAGCTTGTGGTAAGTGACATAGAGCCCACAACCTTCGTGCGGGCACTCCACCCTCACCGACGAAAGGATGGAGGCCACCGCCGTGTTCCGCATGTCGAAGCCACCGCCGCGCTCGCACTTCTGGCACTGGTTCCCAGGGCGCTCGATGCAGCAGTCTGCGCAGGCCAGGTGCCCTCCCTTGCACTACAGAAATCAATCGAACATCACATCAATCAAGAAACCTGCACCTTTCTCAATTAGCCGAACGGACGAGGTGTATTCGAACCTCATACACTGGAGGCCTCAAGGGGCAGAGGCACAAGGGGCAGTGGAGCACACTGAGGTCCATCCATACCTTAGAGAGCTCCATCACCGGGTCCTGTTCGGTCTG
Organism: Triticum aestivum; assembly: GCF_018294505.1. Taxonomy (NCBI): domain Eukaryota; kingdom Viridiplantae; phylum Streptophyta; class Magnoliopsida; order Poales; family Poaceae; genus Triticum; species Triticum aestivum. The sequence continues at coordinate 566,818,785 of NC_057801.1, forward strand.
CATGATCTCACACTGCTCGTGCACAACCATCTCTCGCTTGGGCCGGGGCATTACAAAGCTTTACTGTCACATATTTTATACTACTTCAAGGTGCATTAAATCAACACATGCAAGTATCAAAAGGAGAGTCACGACATGCATGCATGCGTTGTAATTAATGCATCGATAAACACAAATTATTGAAATATATCGAGTGCAGTGCTTTGATGTGTCGCTTCAACTCGTACATCAACGAGAAGTTTGATAATCCTCTCCCTCGCGGACTTAACTACACCTGCCTTTGGCTGTATGATAGGTTGGCCACCCACTTGTCGGGCCCACCTATCATACACACAAAGGTAGGAGCGTCCCTCCCTCGCCCATGAGCGTGGTGGCTGGCAAGACTAGGAGAAGCTTTCGCTACATGCTCTCCCTCCCGCACGCGGTGGACATGCAGCAGTTCAATCGGTGTTAGATGGCCAGAAGCGTACTGTAGTACTTCTCCAGTCCAGCAGTACTCCATCATTGTTTGACTTCCCGAAGAGGTGAACAGCCAAGCGCAGCCCGGACGCTCGTGTGGTAGTTTCATGTGTAGAGTAGTCTAGGATAGCGTGTACCATGCCTGTAAGCTTAAAATCGTTGGGGTCGGCTCCATGCTATGTGGCCGTCTCGAAGTTTAAAAAAAATTAAATAGTCTTCTGGCCCTACCTGTCACCCTGGTGATTGTAGTTTGCACGCTCATCTGGTCAAGACATGAATATATATTTTAATTTGTGGTGGGTAAATGTTAGAGGTTGCAGCAAATATATTGTACACTGCGAGTCTTTCAGCCTAGTTTAGAGGCAATCATGTGGGGCCAGTGCTATGATGTGTCGCGTCAACTCGTACAACAAGGAGAAGCTTGATTTTACTACTACACGCCTTCTCCCTCGCCCATGCGCGCGGTTGCTCACAAACAAGGACAGGCTTTTGCTTAGTAGTACTTCTACAACAAGCTATCCCTCCCGCTCGTGGTGGACGGACATGCACCAGTGGATTCGACACTGTAGAAGCAGTAGTAGTAACATCATTGTTCGTCTTCTCGAAGAGGCGAAGATCCAAGTGCAACCTGAACATGGCAGTTGCAAACATTGGAGCACGCATATAGCCAGGCTCTTGCATGAGACAAAATTGCTATGTGAGCCCACTATTGTACTAGTGCGTACAACTACTTGCTAGTATAGCCCTGTAAACCAGAAAGGAGTATTTGCCCTTCTAGAGATTTCAACAAGTTACTAGACTACACCGAGACGGAGTACATATGGAGCAAAATGAGTGAATCTGCACCGCAAACGAATACATAGTTCTATCGTTTTCCTCTCCGAGGTGCACAATATTGAGTATACTGACTAGTCTCTTTTTGACACACATTTACGTTTTTTGACAGAGTACAGATGCAAGCGCTCATATACATGCGCATACACTCACCCCTATGAACGCACCCACGCATGACACTATCATCTTGAAATTTACGAAGTCACCATAGGCACCTCGTCGTCGATGGGAACGTCTGCTGACTCCTGACACGCGATAGACGCGAGTGGCAGTCGCCTCCATAGGTGCTTGAATGCCAAGGAGGGAGAGGGTAGCGTTTCCCAAGACATTGAACGGTCAATGATGCATCCTCAATTACATGTAGAGGGAATTAATTGGAGAAGCAGTATAGAGCTAGCACGATGTGAATGCAACAGAGTTTGGACTCTCATATAAAGGCGCCCACCACTACAATCCATCTACTCCCAAGTATCTATGCAACACTGCTCACTCCAATCCAAGACCAAGTGACCAAAAGGCACACGCACCTATGGAGGCGATGGACGCGAGCGACAGTCGGTTGTGCCAAATCATCCAAGGTGTCGGCCTGCGGCCCTGCACCGTGCAGCGTTTCCAGACGGTGTTTGCGACCGCCGGCATTGTAGCCCTCGCCGATGTCGGCTTCGCCTCTCGCATGGACGACATGATGGTCAACTCCATCCGCAAGTTCACCGCTGTCAAGAAGCGTGCGGACGACCTTGTCGTACCGCTCCAGCCTGCGCGCCCAGGCTCCTCATTGCCTGCCACCCTCATCGGCCTCCATGGTGACGAACTCTTTCAAGCCCTGGTGGCCCTGCAGGTGCCGGAGGTCACGACGAAGAATGTGCACCTTGAGGCCACGCTCGGCGCGCAATGCCTCGCCATGCAAGAAACCGCCGACCTGCACATCCACGTCTACGAGGAAATCGTCTACATAGGCCACTACAAGGCAAGCGAGGACAGAAAGACGTTGGCCTTCTTCCAGCGGCTGGAATCTTTGGACACCATTGTTCAGAAGCACGTCGACCTGGCCACGAAAGCCGCTGCTACTTAGGCGCCATTCGATGGGCCGGTGCCCTGAGTCGAGGAGGTGGATGTCGTTGATGGATGCATATCTTCTTCTTGCCTCCTATAACCAGCACTGCATCGCCTCGTGGCCTTAATGTTTTATTAGTATAGTACTCCATCCATTCCCAAATATAAGTCTTTCTAAAGATTCCAGCAAGTGACTACTACATACGGTGCAAAATGAGTGAATCTACACTCTAAACTATGTCTACATACATCTGTATGATGTATTCCATTTGAAATAGTATCTAAAAGGCTTATATTTAGGAACGGAGGGAGTATATGGCATTTTTATTCCAGTCGTAACGTTTTCACTGTGAGGTGGGGCCGCAGTTGAGCAAACCCATCCCGCCCACTGGGCGTCGACGCAGTTTAGAATTAGAAGAGAGAAACGAGGGAGGGGAGCTAGCTGTAGCACGGACGCTGTTGTCAGATGGGACTCGTGTTGATAGAATAGGAGTACTGAGCACTCGTGCCTCTCTTTTTTTGAGGGAAAAATTAGTCGTATGTCTAGTACCACTAGTTGGGTGCGTGCGACCTATAGCAGTCATCACTTTAGATCTCCTTTTCGAACCGCAGCTACGCTTCACAATACATAATTTTTCACCCATTTATCCTCCTATATGTACTCCTAGGCTATTTCCACGTGCTCCCATTCGCCGACATGTGGGACATAGAGCATCTGGGTCGTAGTGCATGCACGACTCGGAGCATATGCCGGGATACTTTACATTTCAGACCTCACAAATTACATGCAACCCCCCCCCCCCGCAAAAGAATAAATAAATGAATGAATTACTACATGAAACTGGATTATTTTCGTAGAAACCAGAGCACGTTCATTAAATTTTGGACATAACACATTTATAAAAAATGACCGGACCTAAACCAGTCTAAGGGCCTCTTTGAATTTTTCCGCAAAAAAGGGCCTCTTTGATTCGCAGGATACTGAAAACATAGGAATGGGGAAAGTATGATGGCGATGAACCGAGACGAGGAGAACTCTAACTCAGTTAGAGGTTAGAGTTAGATTCTAACCCCGAACTAACCCTAAACCAAAGAGGTGTATGGATGGCATGGTTAGATTGACAATAAATGCTCTTTCTCAATCATTTGACTACCTTGGACCCTATGTCCTGCCGGATTTGGTGTGGCCGGCTCTTCTGTGGCCTCCTCCCGCTCACAATTGACATAAACAAACCATCTTTACAAATCAAGCATGCAAAACATGATAATTTTTACTTTGTCCATACAAATGAGATATCCCACTTAAACATACAAGTTGTCAATCAAGCTTCACAAAAACAACACTCCATGAAACAAAGCATGAGCTAACTCATCACAGAAGTCATTCATGATAGGAAGGGAGCCTGGAGCCCCTCACGCACTAAGGGAGGAGCTTGCCATCATCGCTTTGGAGGAAGGCTCTGTAGAGCCCAAGCCCCGGGAACCCCTCTGACGCTGGCCCTTGCGAGTTGAGGTCGACACCGGCATGGGTAGCAGGGCCGCTTGCCGCCGACTGGGAACTTAATCTTTGGGCCTCTAGAAATAATGCAAGACTGTAACTAAAATACCTAGAAAGGTGGACTGAATCTTTGGGCCTCTAGAAATAATGCAAGCCTGAAACTTAAATACCTAGAAAGGTGAACTAAATCTTTGGGCCTCTAGAAATAATGCAAGCCTGAAACTGAAATACCTAGAAAGGTGAACTGAATCTTTGGGCCTCTAGAAAGATTTATTACCTCCTCAAGCAGCATCAAACAATTCCATGTGTGCACCACAAATCTATACCAAGTTTGATCAGGATCTACTTTTCCAAATCAGAATTAGCGCTAGAGCGAGCAAGATCAACGATATGGCTGTGAGACAGAGAAGGAACGAACAAACTCACCCCTCTCATGACCTCCCTGGTAGATGCGCCACCGCCGCGCACGACAGAGGAAGAAAAATGACCGGTGAAGGGGGAGCGGGGCGACCTTCGAAGGCCGGAGGGAGAGGGTGGCCGGAGTAGGGCGGCGGAGGCCAGAAGGAGAGGGCGGCCGGAGGAGAGAGAGGGCGAGCGGTGCTTGGGCGGGCGGCCGTATGGGGAACAGAGAGGAGTCGTGCGAGAGGGGGGGAGTGATCTGGTGCGGGCAGGGGAGATTTTTTTAGTTCTCTTTATTGGGCCCGATGATAACTAACCCAATTAGAACCTCTCCACCGGGCTAGTTTTTTTAGCTGGGTTAGAGCAAACTGGCTCAAACCAACCCGTCTTGTTTCGATAATTTGAGGCTATTTCAACCCAAACTAGCTCTAACTCAGGGATCCAAACAAACATGTGTGTTACTGTACATGCTATAGTGTGGACCGTAGCACATTGTTTTTTATGGCCATATCACCACATTGTTTTCTACTGCTGGTTCACTGGGCTACCGTGGTTCGCACTGCTAGTTCACTGGGCTGCCATGGTTCGCACTGCTGGTTCACCGGGTTGCCGTGGTTCGCACTCCTCCGACCTGAGTAGTAGTAGTAGCAGTAGTAGTAGTATATACCGCATCATTCTTTGCTCCTTCTTACTACTCCGACATGTGGGAGAGCCAGCATCCGGGTCGATGTGTCATGCACCAGATTAGAGCGCAGAACGGAAGGGGGGCATCACCCCGGTCGGAGCGCCAATAATTCATGACTATAGTGAGTGGTCATATCATAAGTCTTTCCAGCACTAACGCATCGTCAAATCACACAACCCGACCTTTCCAATAGTATGTTTGAGAATCCGCCACTCGCTCACCCTCCTCGCCTCTCTATCAAACCACCTACCCGAAAACTGCCGCGCGTACTGCCCGGGAAAAGCCCCGCCCTCAACTTTTAACTACGCGAAAATAGTTTGAGCTTGTTCGTTCTATATAAATACAATACTTACTGTATGTTTATTCACCCGTGGGGTTGTTCAATGAATGGAGGGGCAGGGAGCACAAGTGAACAATACTAGTACTACTAGTAGTAAGTAGGAGTCGTACAGTAGTCACCTTAAATAGAGAGTTTCTTTTCTTTAATGCCACGTACACAAATTGAAACGCTTATTGTGGAGAGAAAAAGATAATCACTCCACTATATATGTACACAGGGGCCTGAGCGCTTCCTTTACTAAGGTTGCTCTCTTCATTCTCTCATCTTCTCCAGATATAAACAAGACAGCGGTAGCAACATTTTCTCTCTGCTCACCGCTGGTCAACGATCCGGCAGGATCCCTTCGGCCGGTGTGTGTAGAGGACTAAAAGGTGCATCGTTCACGCGGTCATCGCTGCCGAGAGAGGAAACCCACAGCTGTCGGAGGGGCCCGATCCTCTGCCCATGCCGTTCTCTCCGACACAACGCCGGCTCGGGAGGTCCTCTGACCCTTCTTCCTTCCTGCCATATTGTCCGCAGATCCGACCTGCCGCCGCCGACATCCCGGCGACCCTCGGGTATAAGTTCTTCGAAAGCGGCCTTGCTCTACTTCCCCAGCTCCCCACGTGTCTGCATGTGCATCTTTTTCTACTCCCATCAGCTCTTCCAAAGCCACCTAATTTTTTAGTATTATTAGAGGTAAAGCTACTTCATGCATTCGAATCTAGGGCTTTGTTCAAACAACAAAGAAAGGGCAGAAAGTTGTAGCATGAATCTAGGACTTGATTCAAAGAGGAAATAATATGGTGAAAGTAGTAGAGACCGGATACCCAACCGGTCTCTTGGTTGAAAAGGCAAATAATGGGAAAACGCAGTACAAACTGGATAAGGAACAGACCTATTATTGGTTGAAAAAAGGATAGAAAGTGGCGGCTGGTGGACAAGTCAACACATATGTTCAGGATTAGATTTGTTGCCCTCACATAGTAAAAGGTCTCTAGAATTGCTGCCCTCACATAGTAAAAGGTCTCAGGATTAGATTTTCTACCCTCACATAGTAAAAGGTCTCCAGGATTAGATTTGCTGCCCTCACATAGTAAAAGGTCTCCAGGATTAGATTTGCTGCCCTCACATAGTACAAGGTCTCCAGGATTAGGTTTGCTGCCCTCACATAGCATGAACAAACTCAGCATGACCACTTTATGCCTCCTTGTAGGTACATTGTGCTGATGCGTCCACTGTCGCATGTCCTTATACCAACCTTTTGCTGTTGTTAATTTAAGGGCGCATGTAAAATGAAGCAATCACACTGTTACCTTAGGGACATGTCTAACCACTGTTATTGTTAATCTAATGCCTCCAGTGAAAGATGCAATTAAACTGTGTTACAAATGGCACTCCTGTTGTTTTCCCCAGTATGATAAGTAAGTTGCTCCTTTACGCTGCTGAGTGTCCTGGTGTCCCCACGGTCCCATGCCCTTAAACCAACTCTTTAGCTGCTGTTGATTTACTGTGTCTGGTAAACAAGCAATGCCACCATTAAAGTAATCCCATATTTGAGGAATCTCATTGTTGATCGTAATGCTTCTGGTAACATGAAGCATTGCTGATGTTTTGAAATTTCTACTGTCCTTGCGTGATTGCCATGAACATAATTAAGATGCTTCTTTTCATTTTGTATATGTTTCGTATATTCTTATTGACCAGCAACTCTTTACTTTCTATCTTTTTGTGCAGATAGTGATATCCATTTCACATTGTTAATATTGTGACCTTTTGGTGAACTGCACAAAACACCTTCTTTTGGAATGAGTGTCTTGTGCAGTTCAACTAAAATGTCACGTGGGCAACATCTCTCAATTTTGGTGGAACTGCACAAAATGGTGATTGGAGTTTCCAAAATCTTCATCAAATTCTGCTGGTTATCTCGTGCAACATTTTATTAGCCTTTGCAAGATGAGCCTTCACTGTCACCACAATGGCACTTTATTTTAGTGGAACTGCACTAAAGGATAAGAAAATTATAGTTGCACCTTACATGAGCCGGACAGACAACCTTAATGTTCCTCAATTTTAGTGCAACCACTAAAGAAGAACCTGCCAGCTCACGAGAGCAAGTACTTCTTGCTAGCTGAATGATGCAATCCTTGCTTCATTTCAGGTGAACTGCAGAAAAAGGCGCATGAATTGAATCATGGAGCTGGAGGTTGACCTCATCCTAGTGGAGCTGCAGGTTGAGTTCAAGGAGGCCACTATTAAAGTGAAATCATGCTCTTCTTGTTTGTGCTGTGCAAACATGAATACTCAACTATAGATGTTGTGACAGTCAAGAGCATTCGCCAAGTTCTTCGATTGTATGACATGGCTAGCCAAGATGGATTTAATCCCGATATTCACTTTATCAAAAGGCTCTAATGGGTTGGTTCTGAATCTTGCAAGCTGGGTATCAATGAGATGTGTAGGCATCTTTGTTGTACTTATTATTTGAATCTTATTTGTTGGTTATGAATCTTGCAAGCTGGGAATCAATGAGATGTGCAAGCATCTTTGTTGTACTTATTATTTGGATCTTATTTGTTGGTTCTGAATCTTGCAAGCTGGAAAACACGGCATGATGATGTAGAGGACAACAACCATAACAAACAGTTCAAACTTGGCAGTATTATCTTTGTGAAAGTGCGACAAATGTGTTGATCGTGTGCGTCCTGAGAATAATAATTCTAATTGTTGTGCATGTTGATCCTGTGGCACTGATAGAACGAGCCAATGCATTGCTTGTTTTAAGTATAAATTTCTATTAAAGCTAATTAAATTTAAGTAAAGTGACCACTAACTCCTGTTATTACAGTACCAATACAGACCGCTCGTGAGTCAACGTGTGGCCGAAGTAGGTTTCTTAATGGAGGAGTTTGAATGCGCCGAGGGTGCATCTTCTGCCGGGCGTGCAGCGGACGAGGGAGGGGTAGTAACTGTTGTCGCCTGTACACACTCAGTTTACTGTTGAATCCAGTTCCCCAAGAGCTGAAAAACGAACTGTTGTCGCCGCCTACACACTCGTTCACTCGAAGAGACTCCAATGGCGATCCAAGGGGTGAGCCTGCTGGATATGGACTTCAGCAAGGAGTTCCCCTTTGAGTTCGCTGTTCAGTCCTATGGCTGCACCAAGTTGAATGTGATGTATACCAACGATTCAGACTCGGTGAAGCTCTGCCTCGCCAAGTTCAAGCAGTACCTACATGACGAGAAAACACAAGGTTGTAGGACAAGACCTCGTGCCCATCCATTTGTCTCCTGACAGGGACCGGAGGGTCGCCGTCGCCCAGGTATGTGTGCGGGACGAGGTTCTCACCTACCACTTCTGTTGGGCCATCAAAGGTTCTGGAGCATTCACATGTTTCATCGGCAGCGCCGACTGCACCTTCGCTATGGTGGAGAGAAGGAAGAACGCGACGATTCGGCCATCTGGTGCAACAAACTTGTCGATATCCAGAAGCAATACAAGATCATCAGCAACGGGCAGGAGAAGGACTCCGTGGTTGACCTCGCCGACACCACCATCGATCCCTGATACGCCAACATGAAAGAAGACAACGATATGAAGGACCTGAACACGTGGGAGGTACCTCTAAATCTAGCCTACATAACCTACGCGGCCAAGGGCGCATACGCATGCTACAACATGTACATGCAGATCTTGGACATGAGGGCGTGTCTGCTTCCTGTAACCGACGAGTACACGGACAGCCGCAGCATCATGATCAAGCGTGCGAGGAAGGTCTAGATGTTGTACTTTATCTGTTTATAAGCACCTTTATCATCTGAGTGTTCCATGCATTAGCCTATGTGCCGTAATTATCTATTTTGTTTGAAATATTTCTTTTAAGAACCCATTAACCTGATTGCTTTTTTAGTGGCTATTTGCTTATGTATGTAACTAGTTCACTTGTCCGTTAAAAAAACTAGTTCACTCGGCAGCCGTGCTTTGAATCTCCTCCTCCCAACATATTCCCCTTCTTAGGTGGACCCAGCAGGTCTCTGAATTTTCTCCCACTTTCTTTTTCAATGTAAACTGAGTTTTCACCCAGTACTTCTCCATAGAACCAACTCAACTATCCCACGTCTAGCCTAAAAAATAATAATACCCCACATACTATTAACTCATCAAATTTAAATGATATTTTATTTCGTAAGTTGAAAGTTCTTACAAAATAATAATAATAATTGTTTATATATAACTTGGCAAGTTAACTCCTAGTGATTGCGTACATAAGCTTGCAAAGATTTTACTGACCAATGCAGTAATAGACGTGCAATCATGTGTTTATGTTTTTATAACATTTCTCCGTCTAGCCCAACATGATATTTTCACCCAGCCCAGCAAGTCTACGGATTTCAAGAAAAATGCAAATGGGATTTAAATTCTACCATATATATAAACGGGCTGCATAGATGCTACATCATTGTTTCACCCAGCCCACCAAATGACTAAAAAAACAAATGGACTGGCTGACATGTGGGCCAGTAGGTCGAAGCCTAAGAAGGCGTTGTATTTACATCCAACGGCCGGCATTCTTCTTCAACCTCTCGTTTTCTTCCCCCGGCGCTGCCGGGACCGCCTGCTCCAGCCTTCGGCGTCCAGCGGCGTTGTTTTGCGCTCCTCAGCGAAACGCTACCCCGCCGACGGCCAGGCCATCCCTCCACTCCGCACCTCCTGTTATTCTCTGCCGAGTGTAGGCCCACCCCGCACCCGAACGAGTCAAGTTTACCACTCCTCTCCATCTGCAACTCCACTGCCGCGTCTTCCCCATCTCCGGGTCGTTCCAGTCTGGGGCCTAGCCGTCGTCCACCGCCTCGGTGCGCTCGGCGCCGCATGGTCAACATACGAGAGTCATCGTAAGAGGACTGTACATGGAGAGCCTGACGGCTGGGACCCACGAGGTCCATGGTCGCACGCAAGGAAAGTTCCTCCTTATTACACACTGTACGTGGACTGCACGTGGGAAGGGCTTCTGTATTTCGCGAAAAAACGTTCCCCCCGCTGACAGGTCGGACCCACCAGCTATATCTTCGCACGCAATGAAGTTCCTCCTTATTACGCACAAAAAATGAATATCCCGTGCTAGCTGGGACCCACCATAGTGGCTGGATGACTTGTGGGCCTACTAAGTTGACGGGGACAGAGGGCTTTGTCAACTTAGTCAATATGAACGATTCTAGCTCCAATGACCGTACGATGTCCATCCAATGGCCATAGTGCTTTTTTAACCTCTGGTCTTCTTGCTCCAGCAGCCCAAAGCAGCGCCGGTCGTGCCGCGTGCTCCTGCCTCTCGTGGTCGGCTGTGATGCCGTGGAGTCCTTACCGCCCCCTACTACCCCCACCGCTAGCCCAGGGCATCCCTCTACTCACCCACACCCCTGTTATTCTGCAGCGACGACAGCCTCACGCCGCAGCCGAACCAGTGAACCCTCGTACTCCTCTCTGCGTGGGCATCCACTTCCGCATTTTCCCCGACTCCGCGTTGTCCCCTTCCTAAGCCTCGCCGTCGTCCACCGCTTGGTGCTCTCGGCGCGACATGGTCAATCTGGTTAACGACCAACTTCCATCGGAAGAGTTACTGTATATGGAGAGGCTGACAGCTGGGTCCACGGCCGCAGTTGGGTCCGCGGCCACAACCCAGTTTTTTTGTGATTAGCCAAGTAAGTCGCTTTGTCAGGCCTGTTGGGCTGCAAATCTTTCAAGACGAGGAGAGCTTCATTCGGTTGGCCGAAAAAATGGCCTACCAGTAATGAGAAATGGGCTATACATTTTTAAAACACATCAAACCGAAAATTAGTTTCAAATTTCTTTTTTTCATTTCAAGATTTTAAATTGCATTTATTTTTATGCGTGGACAATTTGTTGGATTTTATATTGATATACATTTATTTTTAAAATCATTTTGAATGTGACTCGAAATTTCGGGATTAAAAACAGTTCGGACCGCACCAAAATATGCAAAATTTCGTATAATTTTTTAACCGTGGCCACAATATGGGCTATAATGCTAACAAAAAGAATATGGGCTCCAAAAAACCCTTAAGAATTAGCAAATGGGCTGTAAATTATTAGAAATAATGGCAGATGGGTTGTATGTTGTTTTCCATAGATTTGAGGCTTTCGTAAAAAAAGGTTGACGCACAAGCAGTGACTGTTGGATTTCCATCCAACGGCCGTCGTGCTTCTTCAATCTCTGCTCTTCCTGCTCCAGGCGCTCAAACAAGCGCCGACGGGACTGCCTGCTCCCTCCTCCCCACGGCCGGCTGTGCTGCTGCGTAGGCCTCACCGCCCCATCGTACTCCCATCACTGGCCTAGCCATCCCTCTACTCACCCACACATGTTGTTATTCTTCGGTGACGGCAGACGAACCAGTAAACCCTCGTACAGTCATACTCCCCTCCGTGTGGGAAACAACTGCCGAGTCTTCCTTGCCTCCGTGTTGTTCCCTTCCTAGGCCTCACCATCATCCACCGCCCTGGTGCTCTCGGCGAGGCCTGGTCAACATGGTCAACGACCGACATGCATCTGAAGTGGACTGTATGTGGAGAGGCTGACAGCTGGGTCCATGGCCGCACACAATGAAATGCCTCCTTATTACACGCAACATAATAATTTCTCCACCTGACATCTGGGACCCACCAAAAGGGCCTCTGTATTTCATGAAAAAACGTTACCGCCGCTCACAGCTTGGACCCACCAGCTATATCTTCACAGGCAAGGAAGTGCCTCCTTATTACACAAAAAATGAATACTCCCCCTGCTAGCTGGGACCCAGTATAGTGGCAGGCTGACTTGTGGGCCTACTAAGTTGACGGGGATGGAGGGCTTTGTCAACTTAGTCAATATGCACGATTCTAGCTCCAGTGACCGTACGATGTCCATCCAACGATCGTAGTGCTTCTTCAACCTCTGGTCTTCTTGCTCTAGCCTCCCAAACCAGCGCAGGTCGTGCCTCGTGCTCCTGCCTCCCGTGGCCGGCTACGATGCAGCGGAGGCCTCATCGCCCCTACTACTCCCACCGCTAGCCAGGCCATCCCTCTACTCACCCAAACCCCATGTTATTCTGCGGCGACGGCAGCCTCACACCGCAACGAACAGTGAACCCTCGTACTCCTCTACGCGTGGGCATCCACTGCCACGTCTTCCCCGGCTCCGCGTCGTCCCCTTCCTAGGCCTCGCCGTCATCCACCGCCCAGGTGCTCTCATCACGGCGTGGTCAACGTGGTCAAGGAACGGCTTCCATCGCACGTGGACTGTACGTGGAGAGGCTGACAGCTGGGTCCACGGCCGCAGCAAGGAAGTGCCTCCTTATTACGCGCAAAATAATTATTCCTCCACCTGACAACGGGACCCACCAGACGGGCCACCGTATTTCGTGAAAAAAATATTTCCCCATGACTGTTGGGACCCATCAACTACATCTTCGCACCCAAGGAAGTGCGTCCGGGCAAAAAAAAAACGATTCGCCCCCCTGACTGGTGGGACCCACCAGCTACATCTTCACATGCAAGGAAGTACCTAACAGTCGGGACCCACCTGGTCGAAGCATACGTAGCATTGTCATTCTGGTCGCGAACGTGTACGTACATACTGGTCGATGTAGAGGCATGCATGTGTCGTAGTAGAGGCGCGCACGTAGCATGTACACGTACATACAGCGGCCAGGGTGCAAGAAAGTAAATACAACCACGTGCGTACATATGGGCGGGGTCTCGAACGCCTACTCGCGCGTACGTACAGCCAGGGCTCCTGTACATGACTGGGTCGGAATGGAGAAACTGCATCTCCGTCGTGTTCATGGGGAGGCAATGGAATGCGTCGTGTTCATCGAGAGGCAACGGAACGCGTGGGAGCCAACCGTCTTGGATGGAACAGGTGATGGAAACGAGGCCTGGCATACCGCAGAATGGAGGAAACAGCCTTGTGTTCGACAAGGAGGGTTTCTGTTCATTGGGAGGGGTCTGGTGTACCGCAAAACGGAGGAAACGTACTTGTGTTGGACCTCCTACGGTCGAAACGGGGTCCTGTTGATCGGGAGGGGTGTGGCGTACCGCAAAACGGACGAAATGGAGATGTGTTGGAGCGCTACGGTCGAAACGGGGGTCCTGTTCATCGGTAGGGGTGTGGCGGGATACTGTTCATCTCCACCGTCGACCTCCTCCAGCCTCCATGGGCTACTGTTCATCCACCATCGACCTCCTCCAGCCTCTGTCCGATTTCGGGTTCCGGCAGACCCTCTAGGTTCGAACACTGGGGTGCGCGTAGAGATCTCGCCCTCTACCTACCTGCACCTCGCCGCCTCGCTAGGATCTAAGCTATGAAAGGAAAAACACAAGAGACACATTGTTTATACTAGTTCGGGCCACCATTGTGGTGTAATACCCTACTCTAGTTTGTGGTGTGGTGGATTGCCTCTTGGGCTAATGATGAACAATACAAGGAAGAACAACCTCACGAGGGTCTGCTCTTGGCTGGTGCGATGAACTTCTAGGGGGAGTTCAGTCGCTCTTCCTGCTGGTCTTTTAGATGCCTCTACCTTGTGGGTGGCTAGTCCTATTTATAGGAAAAGGCCCTGGGCCTCTTCCCAAATATTGAGCGGGAAGGGCGCCAACAATTGGCCATTTTGAAGGGGAACATCTAGTACACTTATCCTGACTAAAGTTGGTCCTCGCCTGTCAAAGGCTCTGGTGGTGACGCCGGCTTGGGCTCCACAATGACTTCCTTCCTGCCGTTGCGAAGGTCTTGGTCTTGTTGCACCAAAAAGGATGCCTTTCCTTGATGCTCTCGCCTGCACTTGCTCCCTTTGCACCAAAGAGGAAAGGAGGACACTGCGCGAGCTGGCGCCCACCTGGCACCCTTGGTCGTCATGGCTTGCGTCATGGGCACCTTGTGAGGTACCCCGCCTTGATCCCTCCACCTCCTCGCGAGCCAGCCTGACGAGGCCGTGCCTGAGGAAGCTCCCTGTCGTCCACCCCGCGAGGATTGGCCCCTCGCGAGGGTCTTGAGCTCGTGCTGATGAAGATGGGCCGTGCTGGGCCGCCCCTTGAGCCACGCCGCAGGCCACAGGCAGGCAAGTCTGGGGACCCCCGTTCCCAGAATGCCGACAGTAGCCCCGGGGCCCAAGGCGCGCCCGGAATTGGCTGAGCAGAGAAGCAAAGGGGCAAGTGCGAAGCATCGCGGGCCCTAACAGCCTACGGCCTTGGGCGCCGCGTGGCGGTTGATTGGACGTGGGAGGCTCCGCTCCCCCACGATGCCTCGGCAACTGCATGAAATGACAAGTCCCTGCATGCAAAGCGGGTCATGATTACCTATGATCATGGAGGCCAGCGGTTGGCCTCCTCTGGCTATAAGTACAAGACAGCGCCTGCCCTTCCGGTCCATCCCCTCTTGCTTCTCCTTCTTCTTCATGGCTCCGCCAAAGAGGTTCTCGGCCGCGGGGAAATGAAAGGCCCGCTAGGTGGAGCCTGATCCTCCCCCGCCCAAGCGCGGTCGAGGCCGTCCCCGCAAACACCCTGTGACGGGTGGCCGTGGAGGTGATCTCCTACATGGTGACGGGTGGCAGGCCGCCGTTGGGGGCACGCTATGGACGCGCGACCCCCTAGGCCGCGCTCCCACTCGGCAGAGGTTCTGCCGGAGTTCGTTGTGTGGTCGGCGGAACCGGCCAACACCCGGCTCCAACTTCCTCGCTTCCTCCCAGGTGAGCTTCCGGCTGGCGCCCCGGGCGGCCACTGGCTTCAGGCGGACGGTTGCTACAGCCGGGCCTCCTGGGCTTCGCTGGAGGTCTCTACAGCCGGGAGCCTGGCCCTGACCCGCGGCTGGCAAACGTTTGCCAGCCCGCGTGGTCTGAGCCGGCGGTGCACCCTACACTTCAAGTTCGACAGCGATGCCACCCTCTACGTGAGGGTGTTCGAGGAAGATGGTCGCCGCGCTGGGTGCTACTCTGAGAACGACGACCGCGGCCATGGGTCCAGCCCCAGTGACGATGAAGACGACATCGCGCGCATGGTCGGCGGCGCTCGTGGTTCATCGAGCTTTGACGGCTCTTCTTCGGGCAGTGGCTCCTCCAATGGTGGTCACAATCAGCCTCCATGCCGCTGCGCTCGCCTGGAGGGAGGTAGCGGGTCCGCCCGCCGTCGCACCTCGGTGAAGCACGAGATGGAGTCCTCCTGAGCTCCGGAGGCAGTTCGAGTGTCGCCCGTGAGTTGGTGTCAGGCGAGTCGCGCCTGTTTTGTTCTTTTTCCCTTTTCCTGCGCAAAGAGACAGTAGTGTAGGGCCCCACGAGGGTGTGCTTGGACTATTGCTATTAATTATCGTACTGCTTCCGCTATTCCGGTATTGTGCCTTTGTGCCGCACGCCTGCGCACAGAAATTACTTAGCTCGGGGAGGGGGGGGGGGGCTGTCGTGACCTTTGCTTCCCGAGGCCGAGGCCTCATCGAACGCTTCACGTCCTGCGAGGGTTAGTCTGGAGAGGTAGTTCCCGGCCTCAGCTGTGGAGGCGACCGACCTAGTTCCTATGGTCGTGCTGCGGTGCTCGTGGGGCACAGACTGGAGGGGTGCTCCTATAGTGGACCCGGATAGGGAAGCCTCGAACGATAAGGGCAGAAAACACTCGCGAGGGTGCCCGCGTTGCTCCCTCGTGAGACTTGCGCGAGAGAAATCGGGGCAGGAGAGTGAAAAAGGCAAAGAGTCACAAGCCAAAGACGACAACAACTTCAATAAAACCTCGAATGGGGATGAACAAGCCAACTCCAGAAAGCAAATGAGAAAAGCCGCGTCCGGCACCTAATCTAGTCTTCGACGTCTTCTCACCAGCGCGGAGCTAAGTGCTGCCACTGGGCGTGGGAGGGAGCTCCAGGGCCTGAGGCTGGCGCTCCTGAGACTCCGGGGTGTGTACAGCCCCAACTCATTATTACGTGAGAGTGTCACAGGCGGCGAGCTTCACAGGCGTTGGCCTTCTTCACAGGCTCCGGGCCTTTCTCGGAAAGATAAACTTCACATGCGTTTGCCTTCTTCACAGGCTCTGGGCCTTTTCCAAAATGCAACAGCTTCACAAGCGTTCGCCTTCTTCATAGGCTCTGGGCCTTTTCCAAAATGTGACAGCTTCACAGGCATTCGCCTTCTTCACAGGCTCTGGGCCCTTTTAGGGGTAAAACCTCCGGAGGTGCTGAATGTTCCACGCGTTCTGGACGGGTACCCCCTCCTGAGGCTCCAAGCGCATGGAGCCGGGCCTGGAAACATGAACAACCTTGAACGGGCCCTCCCACATGGGAGAGAGCTTATGCAGTCCCTCCTTGGAGAGAACCCGCCTGAGCACGAGGTCCCCTATCTCGAGAGTCCTGGGGCGGATGTTGCAGTAGTGGTATCGCCGCAACGCTTGTTGGTATCTTGCCGCTCGGAGTGCGGATTTCTGACGACGCTCCTCCCCCAGCACGAGGTCCATCCCACACATGGCGTCCTGCTGCGCCTTGTCGAATGCTAGGACCCATGCGGAATGACGTCTGACCTCGTGAGGAAGGACCGCTTCAGCTCCATAGACCAGGAAGAATGGGGTCTCGCCAGTTGGCTTGGTCACGGTCGTGCGGGTGGACCACAACACAAACTGAAGCTCGTCGTACCAACCTCGACCGCAGGCCTCCAGCTTCTTCTTGAATGTCCTGCTCTTGAGGCCTCTCAGGACCTCCGCGTTGGCCCGCTCGGCCTGACCGTTGCTCCGGGGATGCGCCACTAAAGCGTAGCATATCTGTGTTCCAAGGTTAGCACAGTATGTTTTGAAGAGGTTACTGGTGAATTGCGAACCATTGTCGGTGATGATGCGATTCGGCACCCCGAACCGGCTCACGATGCCCTTGATGAACTTGACCGCAGAACCTGCGGGGATGGTGCAGACAACTTCCACTTCAGCCCACTTGGTGAACTTGTCCACGGCGACGTAGAGGTAGCGATAGCCCCCTGGCGCCCAAGGAAATGGGCCCAGGATATCCAGCCTCCAGACTGCGAATGGCCACGAGAGGGGTATAGTTTGCAGACCTCCCATCGGCTGATGGATCTTCTTGGCATGGAATTGGCAGGCCTCGCAAGCCTCCACTAGTTCGACGGCATCATTGAGCGCACTGGGCCAATAGAATCCGCTGCGGAACGCCTTGCCAACGAGGGTCCGCAATGATGAATGATGCCCACAGTCTCCACCGTGTATATCCACCAGCAGTTCCTTCCCTTGCTCCCTGGAGATGCAGCGCAGGGACACATCATTCGGTCGCCTCTGGTAGAGCTCTCCATCCCTGATGCAATATGTTGTGGCTTGCCGCGCCACACGCTCCACTTCCTCCTCCTTCTTTGGCAAGGTCCTTTGCATCAAATAGCTCCGGAGCTCCGTGATCCAGCACCCCTCCCGAGGCTCCATCGTCAAGAGCAGATGCGCCCCTGAGGCCGGGCCACAGACTGGGCACTACTAGAAAAAGGGCTATAGATGGGATTGCCACTAATGGCGCACCAGAGAGTAGGTGCGCCATTAGTATATACTAATGGCGCACCAGAGAGTAGGTGCGCCATTAGTATATACTAATGGCGCACCACCTTCTGATACACCATTAGAGTTGAAACTACTAATGGCGCACCAGGCAAAGAGTGCGCCATTAGTATCAATTTTTTTTTGAACTAGCGCGCCTGTCCAAACATACTAATGGCGCATCCAGATAAAGTGCGCCATTAGTACTTGTAACTACTAATGGCACACCGGGAAAAGGGTGCGCCATTAGTACCAAATTTTTTTTTGAACTAGTGCGCCTGTCCAAACATACTAATGGCGCATCCGGACGTAGTGCGCCATTAGTAGTTGTAACTACTAATGGCGAACGGTGCAAAGGGTGCGCCATTAGTATTAAATTTTTTTTAACTAGTGCGCCTGTCCAAACATACTAATGGCGCATCAGGATAAAGTGCGCCATTAGTAGTTTAATCTAGTAATGGCGCACTGCGGATCAGTGCGCCATTAGTATTTTTTTTGCAAAACTACTAATGGCGCACCGCCAGAAGGTGCGCCATTAGTTACCTGGATTACTAATGGCGCATTTAGTGCTGGTGCGCCATTAGTAAGTGGGCAGCAACAAGATATTTTGGATAGCCCTCTCCTACCCACACTCACTTTCTCCCCACTTCATTCTCTCCACCTCCTCCTTGTCTCGGGTGCCTCCTATTTTTCACCTCATTTCCACCATAGATTCATTCAAATTAAGTGGTTAAATTACCTTGTTTTAATAGGTAAGTAAGGGGGAAGTTATATTTATGTTGTTCTCCCTACAACAATGTGCACATGCACTTTTTACGGCCTAGCTAGATCTATGTATGTTCGTGGTGTTGCATATGTTTGTGGTGTTGCAAATGTGTTTGTGTTTGGAGGTGTACGGTATTTGAAATGCGATAGTTGCCAATATTTTGCTGGAATGTTGATTCATTTCCGTTTCGGCGAGAATTTTGGCATTAAGCATTCTTTTTGGTCCTATTTTTAGGGAAAGTCATGCCAAATTTTTGTTTGGTTCTAAAATATCGTTTTGCTCTACCCCGCAGGCGACCATGGTCCACACGATGACCGAAGGCATCGTGAATAGGTTTTTGAGGTCCGCGAAGGCCGAGATGCTTCAAAAGAACGAAACGGAGATAAGATGTCCGTGTCGAAGATGCAAGCTGAAGAGCCTTATTGCGGACCCGGATTCCGGGCAGGTGCGGGACCACCTGCTCTTGCGTGGTTTCATGGATGGCTATCGGTGGCAAGGTGATGAAGATGACTACGAAGTCGTCCATGGGGGCCGGGCAAGAAATGAGGAAGGGCAGCAAGACAACCACCGCGGCTCGGGCGGGCGAGAAGACGAAGAATCCCCAGGAGATGATCACGACGGTGATGCTGTACACAGTCATTATGTAGAAGATGCAGGACATGATGATGAGGAAGATGCCGGAGCAGGCGACGGGCATGATCATGAAGATGATGATGCCGGCGGAGTAGACGACGCTGGACCATCGATGGGCTGGGTGCAGGACCCTCATATTCAAGAGCTGCTTCTCAAGCAGACGGATAACGCCAGAGCTGCCGCCCGAGAGAAAGCCAAGATGGATCAACTTGAGTTAGACGCGGTTACTCAATTGTATGAAGGATGCAGGCCCGAGGATACCCGCCTGAAAGTAACGCTCATGGCTCTGGGATGAAGGTAAAACACAAAATGATCGACGCATGCTTCGACGAGAACATGTCATTCTGGCATGAACGTCTTCCCAAGGGGAACAAGTGCCCGACCAGTTTGGAGGAGGCGAAGAAAATCGTGTATCCTCTCGATTTACCGCACGTGAAATACCATGTGTGCATGAACAATTGCATCATTTATCGGGACGAGCATGCGGAGTCTACCATATGTCTGGTGTGCGGCGTCACTCGATACAAGAAGAGGAAGAAAGCTCCTCAAAAAGTGGTGTGGTACTTTCCGATCACTCCTCGTCTGCAGCGCTATTTCGCGGACCCTAAGGTAGCAAAGCTCCTGCATTGGCACGCGGATAGGGAGGAGAAGAAGCGAGAAGATGACACAAATGATCCGGAGATAGATAAAAAAGACATGATGCTGAGTCACCCTAAGGAAGCGAGCCAGTGGCAAGCGTTGAACTTCGAAGACTCGGAATTTGGGAACGATCCAAGGAACATCGTGCTGGGCGCGAGCACCGATGGAGTCAATCCGTTTGGCAGCCAGAGAAGCACACATAGCACCTGGCCTGTGTTTGTGTGGATGTACAACCTTCCCCCCTGGTTGTGCATGAAGAGGAAGTACATTCACATGAGTATGCTAATTGAAGGGCCGAAACAACCAGGGAACGACATCAATCTGAATCTAGGGCTGCTGAAAGAGGAGCTTGACACGCTGTGGAAAACGCCAGCCAATACGTGGGACGCCGCAGAGAAAGAATATTTCCCTATGAGAGCCGCACTGCTCACGACGGTGCACGACTATCTCGGTTACGGATATCTCGCGGGGCAGGTAGTCCACGGATTTTCTGGATGCGTAAGCTGCATGGATGACACAACGTATCGCCAGCTAGATAGAGATCCCGGGTCTTCGAAAACCGTGTTCATGGGACATCGAAGGTGGCTTCACGACGATGACCCGTGGAGGAAACGCAAGGATCTGTTCGATGGTGAAACCGAACCCCGAAAACGCCCGTGTACGAGGAGCGGCGAGGAAATAGATAAGCTGTTGAAAAATTGGAAAGACTGCCCACTGCCGGGAAAGAAGCAAAAGGCGCTAGAGCCGGGAAAGAAGCGAAAGGCGCCAGAGCCGCTGCTGAAGGTATGGAAAACAAGGTCTGTTTTCTGGGACTTTCCGTACTGGAAGATCCACCGTGTGCCTCACAGCCTTGATGTCATGCATATCACGAAGAACGTGTGTGAGAGTCTGCTTGGTACCCTCCTCAACATGCCAGAGAGGACCAAAGATGGGCCGAAAGCAAGGGCAGACTTGAAATCAATGGGCATCAGGCAGGAGCTTCACGCTAATGATGATGATGATGATGATGATGATGATGATGATGATGATGATGATGAGGCGAAGCAAGACACAGAAAGTCGTCGCAAAGGCAAAAAGGCCAAGAAGACTGGAAATGACTACCCTCCCGCGTGCTTCACTCTAAGTCAGGAGGAGATCGAGTAGTTTTTCACCTGCCTCCTAGGAGTAAAACTTCCTTACGGTTACGCGGGGAAGATAAGCAGATACCTAGACCCAGCGAAGCAGAAGTTCAGCGGGATGAAGTCTCACGACTGTCACGTGCTGATGACACAGATACTTCCAGTTGCAATCCGTGGAATCATGGACACGCACGTCCGTGAAACGCTATTTGGCCTATGCAACTTCTTCGACGTCATCTCTCGGAAGTCGATTGGCGTGAGGCAACTCAGAAGGCTACAGGAAGAGATCGTGGTGATACTATGCGAGCTTGAGATGTACTTCCTGCCCGCATTCTTCGACGTTATGGTGCACCTCGCCCGGATTTCGGGTTCCGGCAGACCCTCTAGGTTCGAACACTGGGGTGCGCACGGAGATCTCGCCCTCTACCTACCCGCACCTCACCGCCTCGCTAGGATCTAAGCTATGAAAGGAACAACACAAGAGACACAGGGTTTATACTAGTTCGGGCCACCATTGTTGTGTAATACCCTAGTCTAGTTTGTGGTGTGGTGGATTGCCTCTTGGGCTGATGATGAACAATACAAGGAAGAACAGCCTTGCGAGGGTCTGCTCTTGGCTGGTGCAATGAACTGCTAGGGGGAGTTCAGTCGCTCTTCCTGCTGGTTTTTTAGATGCCTCTACCATGTGGGTGGCTAGTCCTATTTATAGGCAAAGGCCCTGGGCCTCTTCCAAAATATTGAGCGGGAAGGGCGCCAACAATTGGGCATTTTGAAGGGGAACATCTAGTACACTTATCCTGACTAAAGTTGTTCCTCGCCTGTCAAAGGCTCTGGTGGTGACGCCGGCTTGGGCTCCACAATGACGTCCTTCCTGCCGTTGCGACGGTCTTGGTCTTGTTGCACCGAAACGGATGCCTTTGCTTGATGCTCTCGCCTGCACTTGCTCCCTTTGCACCAAAGAGGAAAGGAGGACACTGCGCGAGCTGGCGCCCACCTGGCGCCCTTGGTCGTCATGGCTTGCGTCATGGGCACCTCGTGAGGTACCCCGCCTTGATCCCTCCGCCTCCTCGCAAGCCAGCCTGACGAGGCCGTGCCTGAGGAAGCTCCCTGTCGTCCACCCTGCGAGGCTTGGCCCCTCGTGAGGGTCTTGAGCTCGTGCTGATGAAGATGGGCCGTGCTGGGCCGCCCCTTGAGCCACGCCGCAGGCCTCAGGCAGGCAAGTCTGGGGACCCCCGTTCCCAGAACGCCGACAGCCTCCACCTACGACTGTTTATCCACGGGCTCCTGTTCATCCAGCCTCCACCGCGCGCTACACCACCGGCTACTGTTCAACCACCCATCTCCACGGGCTCCTGTTCAACCACCCCTCCACGGGGTACTATTCATCCACCCCTCCACCGTCTACTATTCATCCAGCCCTCCATGGGGTCGTCCTGTTCATCCATCCCTCCACGGGGTCCTGTTCATCCAGCCCCAACCGGCTTGATCGATCGGGGTCCCGTTCATCCAGAGGCAACGCCACGGGGTCCTGTTCATCCACCCCCGTCGCTCACTGTTCATCCAAACCACCCTACAATGCTCACTGTTCATCCAGGGGCAGCATCGATCGGCTTCAGTTAGCAGCAGTAGCAAAGGAATCGCTCGATCAGGTTTAGTTAACAGCCATCGATCGATCGCTTGGTGTCGGTGTACAAAAGTAGGGGCCTAGCTTTTGACCCCTTTACTTGTGCACGGGCAGTCAAAGCCACCTGCTACAACCACATGAGAGCAAGGCAAGAGAGGGAAGCCAGAGAAAAGCCAAAGCCACAAGGACAAGGAAAGTACACAACAAAGGACCAAGACCACGAAGGCCGCACGGGCGATGCAGGTTGCCCCGGCAAGGACCCTTGCCGGGGGCAGCCTCAGCAGCCCCGGCAAGATCATTGCCGGGGCAGGTCGTCCACACCTGCAAAGCGAGCCACCTTCAAGCCTACCGATGCTCAGCAGTCACATTGGGACAGGGTTCAAGAGGCACCTCCGTGGTGGCATGCAGATCTTTGTGAAGACAAAAGAGCAATCAAAATCAAGAGAGGATAGGAAGGCAACCATCCTCACCAAAGAAACCCACAGGGCTCCCCGGCAAGATCCTTGCCGGGGAAGCCAGTGCGCCGCGGCAAGACCCTTGCCAGGCCACCAGGCAAGACCATCGCCAAGCGCACCGGCAAGGCCACTGCCGGGCCTGCACCAGCCAAGTTCCTGCCGCCTTTCATACTCAGCCACCGACCCAACTAGCTGGGCAGGCACTTGCGTGGCAGCATGCAAACCTTCATGGAGACTCCACCACCGCACCACCTCAGCCGCCTGCCTGCGTACATGGCGCTGCATGCGTTGCTGGCCGGGGCACGTGTCGGAGCCAGGAGGGGCGGCGACGGACGGGACGGGCCTCACCCCCGTTCCCCAATAAAGCGAAGGACACCTAAGCCCTGCATTTAATGCGTTTTGTCCTGTAATACTAGCGATAACCACGCAGCTCTGTAGCGCTTTCCACCTCCTGTGTGCTACTGTGGCAGCCCCTTTCGCCTATAAAAGGAGGCCCATGGCATACTGAGGGGGGATTCGGCTCTTTGGAACCTCGCAGCACCCAGAGCTAGTTCAAGAGCTCAAGAACACTAATACAGCCACCAAAGTAGGATCGTAGGGTTTTACGCATCTTTGCGGCCCGAACCTGGGTAAATCCCCTTTGTGCCATCTACTAGTCCCGCTCTTCTCATGATTCCGCGCCTCGCAACCGTAGAAGGGATTCCAGTGATCCCATAGGTGTCGTTTCCCACCGACATCTTTGGCGCGCCAGGTAGGGGGCGCAAATTGTGAGAATCTGGCCTAGGGGTAGGCCTAGAAGTTCATCATCGCCATGGCTCCTAAGAAGAAGACGACCACGACGATTGGCTCGTCCGGAACCAGACTGCCATCGCCGGTGCGGGCCAGTAGCGGAGAGAACCCGCAGCGCGGTCCGCGAACACCCGCATCACCCTGGCGGCCCGGGCCCGGTGGGCGACGCCGCTAGTGCGACGGGCGACGATCCGCACGACGCCGGCCCAAGAAACGATTTCGGACCCCCTACAGGCGACATGTGGCCATCCAGGGGCGTCATCGTGCCGCCTACCGATGGCGCAGCGACCTCCAAGACACCAATGCCAGCAGCTACGACGCGCTCCTCTCAAATCATACATGATGAGCAGCGCCGCCCTGGGAAAAGCCCTATAAATCCTTCGCAGGATGAGGAAGGCCAGCGTGCACGCCGAGGCGCTGATGAAGGTGGTGGGCGGCTGCGGAGCTGTCACGCCCAATATGCGACCCTATCCAAAAGGAACTCGAAGGTCCCACCAAGGATAGACCCGCATATTCAAACGCTTTTCCAAGGTGGATATCATTACATCAACATTACATAATAGATGGGGATACATACAAGAGGCATACAATGCCACATGAATACAACATCACAATACATAAGAGCAACATCCGACTGCAGATGAAACACAAATAGAAACTCAAACGACATCCACCCTGCTAGCCCAGGCTGCTGATCTGGAACCTATCCCCTGATCGAAGAAGCATAAGAAGAACTCAACGCAAGCAAGCATCGCTCTCGCGTCATGATCATCGCACAACCTGTACCTACAACTGTTGTTGTAGTAATCTATGAGCCACGAGGACTCAGCAATCCCATTACCATGGGTATCAAGACTAGCAAAGCATAAAGGGAAAGGAAGGGATAAAGTGGTGAGGCTGCAGCAGCGACTAAGCATAGATGGTGGCTAACATACGCAAATAAGAGTGAAAAGAGAGCAAAGGAACGGCCGAGACTAGCAATGATCAAGAAGTGATCCTGAACACCTACTTACGTCAAACATAACCCAGAAACCGTGTTCACTCCCCAGACTCCGCCGAAAAGAGACCATCACGGCTACACACGCGGTTGATGCATTTTAGTTCAGATCTGGTGTCAAGTTATCTACAACCGGACATTAACAAATTCCCATCTGCCTATAACCGCAGGCACGACTTTCGAAAGATTATACCCTGTAGGGGTGTCCCAACTTAGCCCATGACAAGCTCTCGCGATCAACAAAGGAATAGACCTTCTCCCAGGAAGACCCGATCAGACTCGGAATCCCGGTTTACAAGACATTTCGACAATGGTAAAACAAGACCAGCAAGACCGCCCGATGCGCCGACAATCCCGATAGGAGCTGCACATATCTCGTTCTCAGGGAAACACCAGATGAGACAGGCTACGAGTAAAACCAGACCTCGAGTTGCCCCGAGGGGGGCCCGCAGGCGGCTCGGTTCGGACCAACACTTAGACAAGCACTGGCCCGGGGGGGCTAAAATAAAGATGACCCTCAGGTTGGCCGACCCAAGGGAAAGGGTAGGTGGTGGTGAGGCAAATGGTAAAACCAAGGTTGGGCCTTGCTGGAGGAGTTTTATTCAAAGCGAACTGTCAAGGGGGTCCCATAAATCACCCGACCGCGTAAGGAACGCAAAATCCGGGAACATAACACCGGTATGACGGAAACTAGGGCGGCAAGAGTGGAACAAAACACCAGGCAAAAGGCCGAGTCTTCCACCCTTTACCAAGTATATAGATGCATTAATAATATAAGAGATATTGTGATATCACAACCAAAATCCTGTCCACCATGGAGCAATCTTCAACTTCACCTGCAACTAGCAACGCTATAAGAGGGGTTGAGCAAAGCGGTAACATAGCCAAACAACGGTTTGCATAGGAAACATGTCAAAGTTTAGAGGTTCATGGCAATATGGGATGGCTTGATAAACAGGTGATAGGTAGCGCAGCATAGCGATAGAACGAAACAACTAGCATAGCAATGATAGTAGTGAGATCCAGGGTAGCAGTCATCTTGCCTGAAATCCCGCAAGGAAGAAGAACGAGTCCATGAAAAAGACGAACGGATGAAGCCGAACCAAGCGGAGACGAACGAGTCCTCACGATCGCAACGAAATAGGAACTAATAAGAAGAAGCACACAACATAGTAAACACACCACACATGTACATGACATGATGCACAATACAAGTATGATGCATGACAAAGCTACATGAAGCTACTCATGACAAGAGATGATGCAAACAAGAGCAACACATCAAAGCAAGTTTAAATGAGGCCGGGAACAACATATAACAATTCCGGTAAGTCCTCATATGCATATTTCGAAATTGGTCCAGATCTGAATAAACCTTATGTTCAAGTTGTTAAACAGCAAGTTAAGATGCACAAGGATGATCTACACGAGATTCTAGTCAAGTTACATATAAAGTTCATTTAGTTCGGAGCTACGGCCTAGAAGATATGAGCAAAGCAAGATAAACATGGCATTGATGCAAAATGCATACAAACATTAAGCAAACACCTCAAAACAAGGATGCAACATGATAATATGAAAATACATGCAATTCTAAGCAAGTTTCATATAGAGCACACTCAAAACGGAGCAACGGTTCAACACACACACTATACAAGTTATAGCTACAATCTGTCCAAAACAGCAACTAGGCATATTGCAAGCATCAAAACAATATACTACAGCACCCCAACATGATTACAAAAGGCATGGACATGATGTACAGGTAAACGACAACAAAACATGAACACTGAGCTATCTCCAGAAATCACTAGAACATGCTCAAACACACATGGTAAGATTGCAAGTTATAATAATTCCAGACTTTGCAGAAAATAACATCACGATGCAATGTTTAGAGCTATCAAACAACATGTTACAGGAACTTATCATGGCAAACAAAGGCATGGCATGAATCTACTAAATGCATAGATCAAAAGTCCCTTACTGACCATAAGCCAAAAAGGATCAGAAAATATGATGGCACCCATGTAAACATGGCAAGTTATAATACAGATTCATACATGGCAGAAACAGAATTATGAAGGCATGTTGATGAGCTCGTGCAACTCACTACCGAGCAACACATGGCATGGCAAGGCAACCAACAGTAAGAAGACATATTTTTGAAGCTAAGCATGGCAATAGCAAGTCCATAGGGTGCATGGAACACTAGCAAAACACATGGAAACAACTGAACTTAATGTTAACAGGCTGACAACAACATTATGAAGCAACTTTGAAGCAAGATAAGAACAAGCTACAGTAACCTATAAATGCAACCAGGGGCATGGATGGATAGACAATAACCATATGTTCAAAACACCCTTACTGAAGTATCTCTAAATATGCATGGATCTCTCTGTAGCATCAAGTTTACATGGCATCAAAATAACAGCAGAACAGGGACTGAAAACAACAATATCACGAAGCCTAGTTTGCATGCTTGTGCTAGTCACCACATTGATCACAAAAATACATGGTAAGCACCTCTGTAAAGAAGACATAGCATAGATCAAAACACATGTAGACATCAACCTCATAGGATGCACACATCAATCATGGCAAAAATGACAAAAGAGCTTGTTTTGTTAGCAGACAACAGAAAATATTATGAAGCACTCTTACAACGACGATTCAGTCATCAAGATGACCTCAAATGAATATGATGCAATGGAATGAAATGATGTACTACTCGAGATGAACAAACTGACATATTACACGCACGAAACGGAGCTACGGATGCAGAGATACGACAGGTCAAACATGGCATGAAAATTAATGCAGATCTGGGGACAGCCGATTTCGAAAAAAAAACAGATGAGCACAATATAGCTATAAGTCGCACGGGCGCGGGATTCATGGGTTCTCACCATGGGCCAAGCCCAGAAGGAAGGAGAGGCAGGCCGGCTGGACGCTGGGCTGGGCATTGCCTTCGGTTGGGCCTG
>NC_057801.1:566847388-566854184 GCF_018294505.1 Triticum aestivum
GTCCGGCTGCGGCCGGACGTGTCCCGTGGCGGCGGAGGAGCGGGCTAGGGTTTGGGGATCCGGAAATTTCGGGGGAGTGCACATATTTATAGGTAGAGGGAGTTAGGAGAGTCCAAATGAGGAGCGGTTTTCGCCCCCACGATCGTGATCGAACGGCCGAGATCATGGAGGGGAGTTAGATGGGTTTTGGGCCAAATTGGAAGGGGTGTTGGGCTGCAAAGAGAAGGGGGGGTTTACGGTTACCCGGTTAACCGTTGGAGTACCAAACGACCTCCAAATGGCACAAAACTTGACAGGCGGTCTACCGGTGTTATACCAAGGCCACTTGACAAGACTCGGTCCATTCCAAGAAAGTTTAACACCCGCTCACGAAGAGAGGCAAGAAGGGGACGCCGGGGAGCATAGGAGCGCCGGATTGCGAAACGGACAACGGGGAAAATGCTCGGATGCATGAGACGAACACGTATGCAATGCAATGCACATGATGACATGATAAAATGCAACATGCAAGCAAATGACATGGCAACGACAGCGAATAACTGGCAGACACCTGGCGCATCGAAACCGGGGCGTTACAACACTCCTCCACTAACAAGAGATCTCGTCCCGAGATCTTAGGACCGAGACGGAAGGGAAAAGGGAAGAGGTGAAACAAGAAAGGAAAGAGAGAAGAGGCAAAGAATCGAGAGCACTCGAGAAGAAGAGAGGAACGACGAGAATGGCGAGAATCGAAAGCTCATGAAATCAGATAGACTATGAAACCACTCCGGTTAGGACGAGATAAGAAACGAATAAGACTGAAAGAATTTAGGCAGCACTCCGACTAGAACATGGAAAGAATAGAACATGAACTTCACAAGATGGGATGGCACTTGACGAGATGAACAACGCAAAGCCTCCGGAAGAACTGAAAGAATTGAATGAAAAGAACTTAGAAGGAATGATTTAACGGAGTTGTTGAGAAAATCAACAACGAAAGAATAAGCTTGTTGTGGACTTATGGATAACATCTCAAAATTATGAGGTGATAACCGACCACACGCGGAAAGATTGAAAAGCTGAGAAGGACGAAGAAATGCAAAACTCCACTTCAAAAGTATACAAAGAATTAATTGCACTTCAAGACGCGAGAAGAAAAGATACTTGAGCTCCACAAACAAGAATCTTGATGAACTCTTGAAGAATGAATTGAATCATGAAGAACCACCATGAAGAACTCTGGTAACAAAAGGATGATAAGATAGAATAAAGGATGGAAAGAATAAGATTAAAGCCTTGCGATGATTTGGATGGAGGTTCCAGTGAAATGGCCGAGGGAATTTGAACTCTGGAAAGAAAAGATGAAAACACTTGGAACTAGAATTTATTCATTAAGAAGAAACTCCGAAGGAAAGGATTAATCGCTCTGATGAAATAAGAATAAGATTTATTGTATGCTTATCCTTCATCAAATTAAATTGATGACAAGCAATGGATTTTTACATACTACTTATTCTTCTTGAAAAGGATTGAGAAGTGACATATCGCAAACTTGAGAAGATCTTCGTGATCCACCGGTAGGATTGAAAAGAACAAAAGGATTAAAATGATACTCAAGGAAAAATAATCTTGAACGAACCACCATAAGAATTCGAAAATTGAATGATGAAAGAGACTGAATCACCGGGAAGAATTAGAAGAACAAATATGTTAGAAGGGATTAGATGCAAATGAATAAAGAGATAACGAGCTGATTAAAGAACACTTGAACGAATCGCCAGGATAATTAGAGGGCGATAGCTGGAATGTGAGAACAAAGAATTCTTCTGGAATGATGGCCTCCGGTGAAACGAAAATGAAAACAACTCCTGAAATACTCCAGATGGGTAAGAAAAGAATATCTGACAAATGAAACAATTCGAGAGGATAATATGAAGCTAGAACCATGAATCTTCAGGAGGACGGACAAGATTTAGAGGAAAGACTCCTCTACAATCTTGAAATGATGACAAGAAATACCACCAAGATTACTGAGATACTCCGGGAGAATGAAAAACGAGGAGGCTGAGGCAACCATGATAAGAATTTGAACGCGATCTTGGAGAAGGCATGTGACTGATGAAATCCATTCTTACATCACACTTTGAATAGAATTTGAGAATAACTCCGGGGGAATTAGAAGAGTCAGGTAAGATCCTGGAAAAAGACCTGTGGGTTAGGGCCCACATAAGAGAAAACACCATTGGAAAGGATTGATGAACAGATAGATGATGCACCGGAACAATTGAAATATTTGAATGAGGTGACAACCTCGAATTAAATGGAACACAGACGAATCTCCTGAGATGTCTTGAACACTCCGGAAGGATAAAATGGCGAGAGGCAAATGAGCAAGGAGAACACTTCGAGGAAAAGAATATGATCAACACCGAAAAATGGAATTGAATCCACCGGAAAAAGAAAGGGATGAAGAATGATGAACGAAATGAGAACTCACCGGTTGAAACAATTGAAGGAAGATTGAAGAGGCTCCGCACGAATGAAATAGATGGTCGGGAGAGGGTCAGACTCCGGGAAGAAAAGGGTGGGAGGGCGGGAAAACAAAGACAATTTGGAAGGGGAAATCGACGAATATCTTGAAGAGACAACACCGGTTGAAATCATTGAGGAAAGAAAACAAAGACTTCTCACGAGTAGGATGGATACTCGATTACGGACTCCGGTTCTGAGATGAAAAAGGGTGGGTGGGTAGGAAAAGAAGACAACTGAGGATTGAACTTGGCAAATACGAAGAGGCTCGAGTCGACTTGACGAGAAATGCACCGGATAAAAAGAGCTAAGGAACAACTACCGAAAAACCAACTGCGTGATCCTAAAGAAAAATTTGAAGGGGAAGAGGAGTAATTCAAAACACCTACGTCAAGATTCCTTACCAGAGCGACGAAGGGGATGAGGAGTAAAAAAAATTCCTACTCTCCGATATAACTAGACTCCGAAAATAGTTTATTCTAGACTCAACATCGACCAAACTACACGATCAATCAAGGGGGGCTCCTAGGGTCGGTCGAGGCTCTGATACCAACTTGTCACGCCCAATATGCGACCCTATCCAAAAGGAACTCGAAGGTCCCACCAAGGATAGACCCGCATATTGAAACACTCTTACAAGGTGGATATCATTACATCAACATTACATAATAGATGGGGATACATACAAGAGGCATACAATGCCACATGAATACAACATCACAATACATAAGAGCAACATCCGACTGCGGATGAAACACAAACAGAAACTCAAACGACATCCACCCTGCTAGCCCAGGCTGCCGACCTGGAAGCTATCCCCTGATCAAAGAAGCATAAGAAGAACTCAACGCAAGCAAGCATCGCTCTCGCGTCATGATCATCGCACAACCTGTACCTGCAACTGTTGTTGTAGTAATCTGTGAGCCACGAGGACTCAGCAATCCCATTACCATGGGTATCAGGACTAGCAAAGCTTAAAGGGAAAGGAAGGGGTAAAGTGGTGAGGCTGCAGCAGCGACTAAGCATATATGGTGGCTAACATACGCAAATAAGAGCGAGAAGAGAGCAAAGGAACGGCCGAGACTAGCAATGAACAAGAAGTGATCCTGAACACCTACTTACGTCAAACATAACCCAGAAACCGTGTTCACTTCCCGGACTCCGCCGAAAAGAGACCATCACGGCTACACACGCGGTTGATGCGTTTTAGTTCGGATCTGGTGTCAAGTTATCTACAACCGGACATTAACAAATTCCCATTTGCCTATAACCGCAGGCACGACTTTCGAAAGATTATACCCTGTAGGGGTGTCCCAACTTAGCCCATGACAAGCTCTCGTGATCAA
Organism: Triticum aestivum; assembly: GCF_018294505.1. Taxonomy (NCBI): domain Eukaryota; kingdom Viridiplantae; phylum Streptophyta; class Magnoliopsida; order Poales; family Poaceae; genus Triticum; species Triticum aestivum. The sequence goes on from NC_057801.1 coordinate 566,851,243, forward strand.
CGAAGGAATAGACCTTCTCCCAGGAAGACCCGATCAGACTCGGAATCCCAGTTTACAAGACCTTTCGACAATGGTAAAACAAGACCCGCAAGACCACCCGATGCACCGACAATCCCGATAGGAGCTGCACATATCTCGTTCTCAGGGCAACACCGGATGAGACAGGCTACGAGTAAAACCAGACCTCAAGTTGCCCCGAGGGGGGCCCGCAGGCGGCTCAGTTCGGACCAACACTTAGACAAGCACTGGCCCGGGGGGCTAAAATAAAGATGACCCTCGGGTTGGCCGACCCAAGGGAAAGGGTAGGTGGTGGTGAGGCAAATGGTAAAACTAAGGTTGGGCCTTGCTGGAGGAGTTTTATTCAAAGCGAACTGTCAAGGGGGTCCCATAAATCACCCGACCGCGTAAGGAACGCAAAATCCGGGAACATAACACCGGTATGACGGAAACTAGGGCGGCAAGAGTGGAACAAAACACCAGGAAAAAGGCCGAGTCTTCCACCCTTTACCAAGTATATAGATGCATTAATAATATAAGAGATATTGTGATATCCCAACCAAAATCCTGTCCACCATGGAGCAATCTTGAACTTCACCTGCAACTAGCAACGCTATAAGAGGGGTTGAGCAAAGCGGTAACATAGCCAAACAACGGTTTGCATAGGAAACGTGTCAAAGGTTAGAGGTTCATGGCAATATGGGATGGCTTGATAAACAGGTGATAGGTAGCGCAGCATAGCGATAGAACGAAACAACTAGCATAGCAATGATAGTAGTGAGATCCAGGGTAGCAGTCATCTTGCCTGAAATCCCGCAAGGAAGAAGAACGAGTCCATGAAAAAGACGAACGGATGAAGCCGAACCAAGCGGAGACGAACGAGTCCTCACGATCGCAACGAAATAGGAACTAACAAGAAGAAGCACACAACATAGTAAACACACCACACATGAACATGACATGATGCACAATACAAGTATGATGCATGACAAAGCTACATGAAGCTACTCATGACAAGAGATGATGCAAACAAGAGCAACACATCAAAGCAAGTTTAAATGAGGCCGGGAACAACATATAACAATTCCGGTAAGTCCTCATAAGCATATTTCGAAATTGGTCCAGATCTGAATAAACCTTATGTTCAAGTTGTTAAACAGCAAGTTAAGATGCACAAGGATGATCTACACGAGATTCTAGTCAAGTTACATATAAAGTTCATTTAGTTCGGAGCTACGGCCTAGAAGATATGAGCAAAGCAAGATAAACATGGCATTGATGCAAAATGCATACAAACCTTAAGCAAACACCTCAAAACAAGGATACAACATGATAATATGAAAATACACGCAATTCTAAGCAAGTTTCATATAGAGCACACTCAAAACGGAGCAACGGTTCAACACACACACTATAAAAGTTATAGCTACAATCTGTCCAAAACAGCAACTAGGCATATTGCAAGCATCAAAACAATATACTACAGCACCCCAACATGATTACAAAAGGCATGGACATGATGTACAGGTAAAGGACAACAAAACATGAACACTAAGCTATCTCCAGAAATCACTGGAACATGCTCAAACACACATGGTAAGATTGCAAGTTATAACAATTCCAGACTTTGCAGAAAATAACATCACGATGCAATGTTTAGAGCTATCAAATAACATGTTACAGGAACTTATCATGGCAAACAAAGGCATGGCATGAATCTACTAAATGCATAGATCAAAAGTCCCTTACTGACCATAAGCCAAAAATGATCAGAAAATATGATGGCACCCACGTAAACATGGCAAGTTATAATACAGATTCATACATGGCAGAAACAGAATTATGAAGGCATGTAGATGAGCTTGTGCAACTCACTACCGAACAACACATGGTATGGCAAGGCAACCAACAGTAAAATAACATATTTTTGAAGCTAAGCATGGCAATAACAAGTCCATATGGTGCATGGAACACTAGCAAAACACATGGAAACAACTGAACTTAATGTTAACAGGCTGACAACAACATTATGAAGCAACTTTGAAGCAAGATAAGAACAAGCTGCAGTAACCTATAAATGCAACCAGGGGCATGGATGGATAGACAATAACCACATGTTCAAAACACCCTTACTGAAGTATCTCTAAATATGCATGGATCTCTCTGTAGCATCAAGTTTACATGGCATCAAAATAACAGCAGAACAGGGACTGAAAACAGCAATGTGACGAAGCCTAGTTTGCATGCTTGTGCTAGTCACCACATTGATCACAAAAATACATGGTAAGCACCTATGTAAAGAAGACATAGCATAGATCAAGACACATGTAGACATCAACCTCATAGGATGCACACATCAATCATGGCAAAAATGACAAAAGAGCTCGTTCTGTTAGCAGACAGCAGAAAATATTATGAAGCACTCTTACAACAACGTTTCAGTCATCAAGATGACCTCAAATGAATATGATGCAATGGAATGAAATGATGTACTCGTCGAGGCGAACAAATTGACATATTACACGCACGAAATGGAGCTACGGATGCAGAGATACGACAGGTCAAACATGGCATGAAAATTAATGCAGATCTGGGGACTTGGCCGATTTCGAAAAAAAACCCAGATGAGCACAATATAGCTATAAGTCGCACGTGCGCGGGATTCACGGGTTCTCACCATGGGCCAAGCCCAGAAGGAAGGAGAGGCCAGCCGGCTGGACGCTGGGCTGGGCCTTGCCTTTGGCTGGGCCTGCGGGGAGGAGGTGGCCCACGCGAGCGACGGGTGGAGGCGGCTGCCGGCTCCGGCGAGGGACGGCGCTCCGGCGAGGGACGGCTCGGCGGCGCCGGAGGGAGACAGATCGGGGCGCGGCAGGGCTCAGGACGGCGCGCTTGGCCGGCGAGGAGGCCGGGGCAGCGACCGGCGAGTGCGGACGGCGGAGCTCGGC
>NC_057801.1:566854819-566894214 GCF_018294505.1 Triticum aestivum
GGGCTCGCGCGGGCCCCGGATGGGCTCCGCGGGCCGTGGCGCGGTGGGAGGCACGGGGGCGCCACATGGCGGCGGCGGGGCGACCCGGACGTGTCCGGTGGCGGCGGAGGAGCGGGCTAGGGTTTGGGGATCCGGAAATTTCGGGGGAGTGCACATATTTATAGGTAGAGGGAGCTAGGAGAGTCCAAATGAGGAGCGGTTTTCGCCCACACGATCGTGATCGAACTGCCGAGAGCATGGAGGGGAGTTAGGTGGGTTTTGGAACAAATTGGAAGGGGTGTTGGGCTGCAAAGAGAATGGGGTTTACGGTTATCCGGTTAACCGTTGGAGTACCAAACGACCTCCAAATGGCACGAACCTTGACAGGCGGTCTACCGGTGTTATACCAACGCCACTTGACAAGACTCGGTCCATTCCGAGAAAGTTTAACACCCGCTCACGAAGAGAGGCAAGAAGGGGACGCCGGGGAGCATAGGAGCGTCGGATTGCGAAACGGACAACGGGGAAAATGCTCGGATGCATGAGATGAACACGTATGCAATGCAATGCACATGATGACATGATAAAATGCAACACGCAAGCAAATGACATGGCAACGACGGTGAATAACTGGCAGACACCTAGTGCATCAAAACCGGGGCATTACAGGAGCCGTGATGGGGCTCCTTCTAACGTGGTTAGGAGTCGAAGCGCATCGCGGTCCAACCAACTCTCGCCGCCGCCCATGCCAGCAGAAGCCCTAGCGCACGCACAACTCCTCCTTGACTGCCCGCGCACCGTTATGGGCCTGGCCCACCGCCCTCCAGGATGCAACGGCACTAGTAACCAAGTGTGAAGCATGCCAGTTCCATTTGAAAAAGCTTCATCAACCAGCCCAAGCCCTTCAAACCATCCCTCTCTCCTGGCCCTTCTCGGTCTGGGGGCTCGACATCTTTGGCCCCTTCCCATGCACCGTCGGGGGCTTTGAGTACTTGTACATTGCCATCGACAAGTTCACAAAGTGGCCAGAGGTGGAGGCAGTGAGGAAGGTGATGGCGCAGTCAGCCATCAAGTTCTTCAAGGGACTAGTTTGCCGTTTTGGAGTACCCAACAGGATCATCACCGATAACGGCACGTAGTTCACAAGCCATGCCTTCATGCAGTACATTGAGGATCTCGGTAGCAGGGTCTGATTTGCCTCCGTGGCGCATCCACGGAGCAACGGCCAAGTGGAGAGAGCAAACGCTGAAGTCTTGCGAGGCTTGAGGATGAAGACTTTTGACAGGCTGTGCAAAAGAGGAAGACGCTGGATTGAGGAGTTACCGGCGGTTCTTTGGTCGATCAGAACGACGCCAAATCGAGCCACCGGCCAGACACCCTTTGCCCTTGTTTACGGGCAGAAGCAGTTCTCCCCATGAAACTCATATACGGGACACCTCGAGTGCTTGCTTATGATGAGCTTGAGCAAGAGCAACTGCGCCAGGATGATGCAACGCTCCTCGAGGAAGATCATCTCCGGGCGGCTGTGAGAACAGCATGCTACCAGCAAGATTTGCGCCGGTACCATAGCCGCAAGGTTCATGCCCGGAATTTTGAGGAAGGCGACCTTGTTCTTCGGCACGTTCAGTCGGCCAAGAATTCCAACAAGTTGACGCCAAAGTGGGAAGGCCCTTATCGGGTAACGCGAGTCACCAGGCCCGGCGCAGTCCGCCTGGAGACTGAAGATGCCTTCCCAGTGAGCAATTCCTAGAACATCGAGCATCTTCGCAAGTTTTACCCATAAGGCGCGGCTGCCGGGCCTCCCGGCAAGCCATCCTTTTGTACAAGCCTTGCCGGCAAGGCATGTAACCCTTTGTACAAAGCCAGGCACAGACCCTGAGCATAAATAAACGAAGTGCTGGCGCCCTTAGTTATAGCATGCATGCTAGGTTGAGTCTCTTCCTTGGTTAGGGTTGATAGTGCTTGGCGGCAACTAATCCCTAGCTTAGAGGTCGGGTATGTGTCTTTGTCCTTCCTTGTCTTCTTTGGTTCGCAGGGCACGTAAGTATTCTTGCCAAGCTATTTTGGAAGGAAGGGAACGAACCGGCGCCCGGGCCCCGGCAAGCCAGAATCGCCAGGAGCTGCAAAAAAATAAGGATCTCTCCACGGCAAGCCAAGATCACCGGGGCTGCAGATCCAGATAAGTTTTATATCCCCTATCATGCGTTTCGTTATGGACTGGGACGCGTGAAACCCCGTCCTATCTCTGAGCTACCGTGCTCCCTTTTTTCGGCACCTAAGGATTACTTCCTGGGTCTGAATCTAGTCGTAGCCACGGCAGCAGAGGAAGGGAGCGAGGGGGCCTAAGCCCACCTCATCCTTGCCCCCTCCAAGAGCATGGGAATGGTCAAGCGAGGTGGGGAGACAGCAAGGCCTGTTGCCGAAAAAAACGTTTGTCTAGAAAGATGACAAGGATTCACCCCTTGCCATGGGTTTCTCCCATGAACGTAATCCCGGCAAACGTCCCTTTTTCAGTAAAAAAACATCCCATACAGGTACAATCCATACGAAATGAAAAACATGAACAAGGGGAATACGAGTCATAAAGCTAACAAAGGCCCGAAGGCTTACAGAACTAAAAAGATACAAGATGCCCGTAATCCCTTTCTTGTCCCTCTCCCCAGGAAATGGAACAAGAAGGCAAAAGGGAAAAAGGGGCACCTAGGCGAGCTACGAGTGGCAGAAGACACCAAGAGGATATCTCGGCGGCCGTACGAGGGCTGGATGGTGATGGCGGCGCCGGAGGCAGAGCTCGAAGACGAGGCGGTAGGACGCCAACACATGACGAAGGCGTCGGTGTCCGCGTACTCTGACTTGACGGCCTCGTCACTCGTCCTCTTCCTCTTCCACAGCCTCCCCATGCCGGCCGCCCAAGGAGGCGACGCCGAGAAGTTCAAGGAGCCGGCGACACGGATGATGGGGCCGCCGGTGCCGCTCGGAGCGACGCCCGACGCCTAGTCGGACCCGTCATCCTGCCGCCCGCTGCCCTCGTCATCGCTGCCGTTGTCTTCCTCGCCACTCTTGCTTGAGGAGGACTCTTCATCGTCAAAGGAGCTCTCTACGCAGCACCTCACGCGGGTCCCGAAGTGCCCGAAGATCTTGACGGAGGGGAGGCCGCCATCCATTAGTTTGAAATGGAGAGTGAGCTCATCCATCAAGCTGTGGAGGCGAGCGAAGGTATTCCACCCTCGGTGAAGATACATGATGTGGGGGGCAGGGAGCTCGACATCGACCCACGTGCCGCTGTTCTCTCAACCCCTCATGTGTAGCCGTAGCGCCTGCGGCGGATCCAGCTCCATCTCCCGTGCAAACGGGGTCGGAAGGCGAAGGTGACGGCGTGGCGGATGGCGCAGCTTGACGAAGAATTCGCAGGGATTATCCCCAGCATGGCCCTCTATCGGAGGAAGGGCTGCTGGAGGGGGCGAGGCGGATCTGCCGCCCCGTCCTCCTCTCCCCCGTGCTCCACGGCGGCCTCGGCCTCGCCCCCTCCCCCTCCCTCTAGCGGCCGGCTCCGCCGCTACAAGTTCGTGGGGAGGAGTGATGCGTTGTCTGGCCGAAACCCTCGCCGCCACTGATGAAGTATCGCCGCGCCCCCTCGCCATGGCGGAAGAAGAAAGGAAGCAGGAATGGAGAGAGGCAGATGGTGAAGGACTGAGAGGCACCATCCCTCTCGCTCCCCTCTTTATAAAGAGGCCGGGGCGGGACTCGGCCGCCCCCTCCCAGCCAATCCGGCCTCTTGGAATGACAGCGAGCGGGGCCATCGACCGCCCTCCCCGCTCCATTGAAGGTGCAAGGGAATCAACCCGCACACGCGTGACTACCCACGACCCCTGCGCCTGTCATTCACTCTGCATGCAATGAACGTGGCGCAAGGGGCGGATGCAATGGGACGCGTGGTGCGACGCTTCCCGGGCGAGGGCAGTAAATGGAGGGTGGCCCTGCGGTCTCAAAGAGACACGCAAGCCGCCTCTTTACTATCTACCACAAGGTGACGTCAGCATCCCCACATCATGCATGCACGACCCCCACGTCGCGCGTTCAATGCGAGTTGTGGGGAAGTGTAGCGGGGGAACAGTGGCTGCGGTAAAATCCGCCTTGACTGTCCGCGCACCGTTCTGGGCCTGGCCCAACAACGTGTTGCGCTTATGTGTGGCCCAGGCCCGGGGGCTCCTATCGGTGTACAAAAGTAGGGGCCTAGCTTTTGACCCCTTTACTTGTGCACGGGCAGTCAGAGCCACCTGCCACGACCACATGAGAGCAAGGCAAGAGAGGGAAGCCGAAGAAAAGCCAAAGCCACAAGGACAAGCAAAGTACACAACAAATGACCAAGACCACGAAGGCCGCATGGGCGATGCAGGTTGCCCCGGCAAGGAACCTTGCCGGGGGCAGCCTCGGCAGCCCCGGCAAGATCCTTTCCGGGGCAGCTCATCCACACCCATGGAGCGAGCCACCTTCGAGCCTACCGACGCTGAGTAGTCACATTGGGACAGGGTTCGGGAGGCACCTCCGTGGTGGCATGCAGATCTTTGTGAAGACAAAAGAGCAATCAAAATCAAGAAAGGATAGAAAGGCAACCATCCTCACCAAAGAAACCCACAGGGCTCCCCAGCAAGATCCTTGCCGGGGAAGCCAGCGCTCCGCGGCAAGACCCTTGCCGGGCCACCCGGCAAGACCATCACCAAGCGCACCGGCAAGGCCACTGCCAGGCCCGCACCAGCCAAGTTCCTGCCGTCTTTCATATGCAGCCACCGACCTGACCAGCTAGGCAGGCACCAGCGTGGCAGCATGCAAACCTTCATGGAGACTCCATCACCGCGCCACCTCAGCTGCCTGCCTGCCTACATGGCACTGCATGCGTGCTGCCGGGGCACGTGTCGAAGCCAGAAGGGGCGGCGATGGACGGGACGGGCCTCACCCCCGTTCCCCAATAAAGTGAAGGACACCTAAGCCCCGCATTTAATGCATCTTGTCTTGTAAAACTAGCGATAACCACACAACGCTGTAGCGCTTTCCACCTCCTGTGTGCTACTGTGGCAGCCCCTTTCACCTATAAAAGGAGGCCCATGGCATACTGAGGGGGGATTCGGATCTTTGGAACCTCGCAGCACCCAGAGCTAGTTCGAGAGCTCAAGAACACTAATTCTGCCACCAAAGCAGGATCATAGGGTTTTATGCATCTTTGCGGGCCGAACCTGGGTAAATCCCCTTTGTGCCATCCACTAGTCCCACTCTTCTCATGATTCCGCGCCCCGCAACCGTAGAAGGGATTCCAGTGATCCCATAGGTGTCGTTTCCCACCGACACTTGGGTTCAGTAACGCATAGCCTGCAGTGCAATCGCTCGGGTTCAGTTAGAGCCCAACGCTTCGCTCGGGTTCAGTTAGAGCCAACGCCTCGCACACACGCGCGTACTTGTACGAGAGAAACGCGCATCGCCCGGCCCCCGACCTCCCACCGTAACTGGGAACTCGCCAAAATTTTCCTCGCCCTCACTTCTACCATGGTTTTTTCTGTCATGGACGGCCCAAAGAATGTCATGCAGCTTCGTCTCCAGCCCCCCAGGACGAAAAGCCCATTTTCTGTCTTGATTTTTTGTCATAGTAGGAGCCCACCACATCTATGATGATACCGGGTTTTGTTACAATTATCGTCATAGAAGTGTCATAAGTATGACAGAAAAAAATTTCGTTCGGCCCAAAATGTCACGGAAAAAACCCGGAGACCTGAGGTAGTGTTCTCTGCGGTAGTATTCTCTGCGGTAGACCCCGAGACCGAGGCTGCCCCTGTGATCGACTACATCCCCGATGACCCTTCTTCCTTTATAGCAGAGCTTCCAGGAAAGCCCCCCTTTGATCATTCTAATATCGCCCATTCTATTCTCTTATGCTTGCATTAGATTTTGCTACTGTATTGATTCCTCCTATTCAGATGCATAGCCTGCTTTTGTACCTGCTTTCATACCTTACCTACTTATTCTAAACTGCTTAGTATAGGTTGGTTAGTGACCCATCGGTGACCCCCACTTTGTCCCAGTTGCCCCACTTTATGTTTGAAGACCCGATCAACGGGATCAAAGACCAAGCCCCGGCACCACACATCACTCCCCCTTAGTTGTACAACTATGCAGAGTTACTATCGAGTGCCGAGGGTGAGACCTCATTAGCACTTCTGATGTTAACCCTGTAGTGTAGCTATTCGTTCGTGGTCATCGAGGATGATTCTGCCTTAACCACTTCCGATACAACTCTGTCGTGCAACCCCTCAAGTGTGAACCTCGAGGGTGGTTCCTCTTACGTTCACCTTGATGTTTACATCGAGTGGAATCGATCGAGGGTGGTTCCTCAGGGTTCCCCTTGGCGTTAGATACACAGTTACTATGGTTACTATGACTTTACACTGAACCATGTTACTAAAGACGGGTCGGCCCTGAGGGGTACCCGCGTGAGCTTAATTGCGAGTAATGTGTAGTCGGGTTGACCTGGAAGGTACCTGCGAGATAATTACAAGGCGTGCCCGGGCATTCTTAGCCCTTGCCGCAAGTCCTCGAGATAGGGTGACGGGGTCACACCTTTCGTGAGTCTCTACTTGTTACCGCGCGTTCCTAATCCACTACAATTTGGATATTTGATCCGAGCGGCCTCTCGCTTGATAGCACTAACCATCACGTGGGCATAGTTTGGGCGTTCTGCGTCGTATGCATCAGCCGAAGCTTAATATGCGTCAATGACTGAGCGGCACATGCCAGGTTGGACTGCGTAAGCACCTGCCTTTTTAAGGAGGTAGCTAGGTCTGCTTACCGGCCACGTTCACAATGTGCAGGAGTTCCCAGGGCGATGGCTCATGACCCCTCGGGGCATAGGGTTAGTCCAGCATGCTGACCTCTCTATTAAGCCTAGGTAGGGTTGCGGCGTATTGTTTGGCCGAGGCCGGGCATGACCCAGGAAAGTGTGTCCAGCCGGAGTTAATCGAGCGTGGTGGGTAAGTTGGTGCACCCCTACAGGGAAGAAAACATCTATCAATAGCCTGTCCTACGGTAACGTACACTCGGAGTTGTATCCCGATCGATACAACTAGAACTGGATGCTGAGGCATGATTTGGATATGTTGCTTTGGGAGTCGAGAAAGGATCCCAGAGTGTTGATACAACAACATAAATATGACTTATGTTATACTACTCTACTCCCTCATGTTGCCGCAAGTTGGTGGTTTCCAGAAGATGCTAGTCTTTGATAGGACTAGCTTTTCCCCTTCTCTTCTGGCATTCTACAGTTCAGTCCACAGATACAACCAATTTCAATTGACACCAATGCATATGTAGTGTAGATCCTTGCTTGCGAGTACTTTGGATGAGTACTCATGGTTTCTTTGCTCCCTCTTTTCCCCCTTACCCATTCTTCTCGGTTGACGCAACCAAATGACGAGGTCCAGGAGCCAGATGCCACCTTCGACGATGACTACTACAAACCCAAGGGTGCCTACTACTACGTGGAGGCCGCCGACGACCAGGAGTAGTTAGGAGGCCCCTAGGCAGGAGGCCTTGCCTTTTCGATCATGTTGCTTTTGTGCTAGCCTTCTTAAGGCAAACTTGTTTAACTTATGTCTGTACTCAGATATTGTTGCTTCTGCTGACTTGTTTGTATTCAAGCCGATGTATTCGAGCTCTCAAGGCCCTTGGCTTGTAATATAAAGATTGTATTATTTTAATTTGATTCTAGAGTTGTGTTGTGATATCTTCCCGTGAGTCCTTGATCATGATCGTACACATTTGCATGTATGATTAGTGTACGATTGAATCGGGAGCATCACAAGTTGGTATCAGAGCTGACTGCCTGTAGCTAGCCCCATGTCCAACTTCTTCGCCGAAGTTGAGTCTAGTCGTCCAAAACCATTTTACTAACTTGGCTGTGTGGCTTACGTGCCCACGTCGCCATGTGTGGTATTAGGATCTTTTATTCCTCATCTATACTCTGGGACTCTGATCTCTCATCTATTCAGGTTAAATGATTTTGCTAAAATCTAACTTTAGGTTCTCGAAAATGCTTTCTCCCGGAGAGTCCCTTCAGTCCAGATGATCGCTTGCTGCACCAGAAGATTTTGAAGATACTCTCCGATGTTTCCCTGAAACACTTGTGCCCTTCACCGTTGCAATTCCATATCACCGATAAATCCTTACGGATAGCTGCATACACTTGTCGTCCATACCTTATTTTATTTTCCAATTGTTCTTGTTATTACAAGATACCCTGAAATACTTTGGATATTCCAAGAATCCTTTCTGCCTGCTGCCTTGCAACTCCTTTTCCGCATGAATACATGTATGAATAATTTCTCACACTTACCGGGGATTCGTTCATCCCTAGTTGTTCATGCGTTTCACAAATGTCTTGGAAACGCTATTCAATCTTCCAAAAATCCTCAGCAACCTATTGCTCTGGGAAGTTTTACCTGCTTGCATTATGGTTAATTTCATATGTATAGCAATATTCATTAAAATCCTTTGTGGTTGTCATTCCGAGCCTTTGATTCAACATGTGTGAATTACTCACAGTCTTCAATTGATCTTTAGAAATTTTACTTTTGGCTCAGACGATACTTTAATAGGAGCTGATTCTCGGCAAATCAAACCTTGGTTGAATGCCGTTCTAATTATATTCAACTTACCCATCATTTAATCAGAGCGTCTGCTTCTCATCCTTCATTTTGGAAATCATAATTCCTTTGTTAATTAAACTTTGGATTAGTCAGTTGTTTATGTAATCTCATCACCTTGCATTCTTTCTTTGTATGATAGGGTACCGATACCCACATCAACTCTGTTATGGGTCATCAGATCCTTTGTTGGACTACCATCTGACAGTGTCCTTCATATTTAATCACCTCGTGAAGTTCTTTCCCAGATACATAATGCCTTTGGTAATTGTACCATCTCCTTTTGTCAACCATGCTCTGCTTTCGAGCTTGTGTTGTTTACTTTTGAAGTTTGTGGAATAGGTTCCTAAGATGCCCCTCTGGGTTGAACCTACGCCTCCCATAATCAGTTTGAACCCGAGAGTTTTAACGAGTCTTACTCTTCTAGTGTTTCGCGAGATAACATTTCAACACTACAACTTTATCGAAAGCGAGAAGTAAATGAAATGATATGCATTGAAGAAGTGGGAGTCGACCTTGAACTTTGTGTTCATGCCCATGGACATGATGTAGATCTTATCATGGAAGCTTCTCTTAAAATTAATTATCCCCATGGTATAAGATCATCTTATATCTGGGATTTGATCCTTTGCAACCGTGGTTCTGACCATGAGTGTTCCCCTTTGATCCCATTTCTCGGACAAGTTAAAGTACTTGCCTTCTGCAGATCAATACATCTCCGCAACCTCTATTTTGATCTTCCTTTGAGTATTACCCTCTGGTATCTCGAGGATATCAAAGGACCTTGTTGCTTCCTGTGAGTCTTCATCTAGTATTGCTTCTCACCGATTTCATATTTCCCCTGTGTTCTGGTTTATTAGTCACTCAAGAACACCGATAAGTGAATCGATCGCACTCCTAATCTATAACTCTAAGTAATTTTCGTTTCTTATGAGTTAAATAATCCTTCAAGCCATTCCTAGCCTGATCGGATATATCATTATCGGGTAGAAATTTAATTGTGCTTCCTGGTCCTTCTTCCCGGAGCACAATTCTTGATGATCAGCTAAGCCTACGTCGATCTTCCTCGTCATATCTTTTCTCCTTGAACAGCAAGCTTGATTTCGAGTTTGTGTCGTACTCATGGTACCAATAACCTTTCGCTTCATCATGCCTTTGACTTGATGTCATCGTCGATCGATTACATCATCATGAAACCTCTCGACAAATATGTCGTGATCATCATCAATATTCTAAGCTCTTCCAGGTTATCAATCGAATTCATCAATATGTCGTGAATTATTGCTGAGCCCATGGGCTCTATCCTCATATTTTCCTTGCTGAAATTGTACGAGTTAATTTATAAGTTGTTTCCGATGGATCCTTTGTGTATCCAAAGGCTGACCTTTATCTGATGATCATGTCAATGCTACCCCGAAGCATGACTGTGGTACTCTGTTCATCAACCAGAACATTGGAAGCGCAATGCTTAATGTTTCTTGGTCAATTATCCAAACACCATGGCATGGGTAATGTCAGGAGTTTCGTCGCCTTTTTTTTAAATCGTTATCTGCTTATTGTCTTGATGGGTATATCTATCTCTGCTTGTCCTTTGGAAGGGTATACTCTGATATGTGAGTATAAACACCTTTTCCTTTCCATTTGACTGATTAATACAATAATCACATTTTCTTTCCATTGTTTTGTTTAACCTTTCTTGTGATCTATATGATATAAGCAGTAATAGTTCCCTGCTTATGTAAACACCTCGGTGTACAATTTGTCAGTAAGACCCTGTTATTATTGATGTTGACATTCCGGTAACCACCAATGGACGAGAACTTTGCCTATTGGTCCGCCTTGTCTCAACGAGCAGGAAAATGGTTCTCTTCGTCCCTCGCCCTTGGTACCAACGTTGTTGCCAACATAACTGACATGCTATCCTATGACATGCTTTGCTACCATGACCGTGCAATATGTCAGCGTCCTTCCTACTTTTGAACCAGATGGTGGGCCCACAAGCCACAATTCCACAGGATCGAAACCTGACTCTCCTGTACACCCTTGATGTTAAAGTATCCTTTTCACTTGGCTTCGTATGTAATTCACGAGCTAATATTCCATACCATGTTTTCGTTCTGGTATCAGACGCGATACTTATTCTCGTTGATCTGAAACCCTTTCACACTCTGTTTCATACATCAAACAATTTCCTACCTGATTGAAGCTTCTTATTGCACCTTCTTACCTTGCTCTCGATGACTTTCTTGAATTTCAACTCGAGAGATGCCTCTTTGCCACGTTCACTGAGATAGTCCCTAGGTAACTATCTTGTGTTGAGCTCCGTCCATCCCGAGTCTTTCCCCCTTACTCCACCCCTTAAATCTCGGGACGAGATTTCTTGTAGTGGAGGAGATTTGTAACACCCCAGTGTCATGCTACAGTAACCCTCTGTGCTTAAGCTAATCATTTTCAAATAGTGCTTAATCACCTTTGTTCAATATCCCATTTGAAATTCCAGTTAATTCAAATTCAATTGAAGTTTGAAGTTGCTGGAAAAATGTTCATCATTTGTCAAAAATTCCATAACAATTACCATTTGTTAAGGAACACAACATCACTTTTGTGCAAAGATGGGCATTAGCAATTATAACAGCACCAATTCAGCTTTTTAAAATGCTATCCTAATTATGAAAAATACCAAATGAATTCTTCTGGTCTCCAAAATATTTGTGGCTGTCGGTGTCAAAACCGGCGGATCTCAGGTAGGGGGTCCCGAACTGTGCGTCTAGGCGGATGGTAACAGGAGACAAGGGACACGATGTTTTTACCCAGGTTCGGGCCCTCTGGGTGGAGGTAAAACCCCACTCCTGCTTGATTAATATTGATGGTATGGGTATTACAAGAGTTGATCTACCACGAGATCAGAGAGGCTAAACCCTAGATGCTAGGCTATGGTATGATTGTTGTTTGTCCTACGGACTAAAACTCTCCGGTTTATATAGACACCAGAGAGGGCTAGGGTTACACAGAGTCGGTTACAATGGGAGGAGATCTTCATATCGTATCGCCAAGCTTGCCTTCCACACCAAGGAAAGTCCCATCCGGACACGGGACAAGGTCTTCAATCTTGTATCTTCATAGTCTGGGAGTCCGGCCAAAGGTCATAGTCCGGCCATCCGGACACCCCCCAATCCAGGACTCCCTCAGTAGCCCCTGAACCAGGCTTCAATGACGACGAGTCTGGCGCGCAAATTGTCTTCGGCATTGCAAGGCGGGTTCCTCCTCCGAATACTTCATAGAAGATGTTTGAACACAAGGATAGTGTCCGGCTGTGCAAAAATAAGTTCCACATGCCACCGTAGAGAGAATAATATTTACACAAATCTAATCTGCTGACGTATTCCACGGCGTGACATCATGCCGCAGCCAAGCCTTTATTCGAATCGTTTTACTGTTCCACCTTAACGCGTTTAGCGAGGCAGTTTCCTTGGCACGTCTTGTTGAAGCAGAGATCGTGTCCCCTTATTCTGGGATTCTCATCAATACGGGCGTGGGTAACCCAACCGTGCCTTTTGGTGTGACTCTCTAATTGAAAGCGAGTCCCAAACGGTTACGGGGAGGGCTCTTGGTATTCAACTCCTTTATAAAGAGACCAATGCTTGATTCCCTTTTCTTTCAATCCAATCGAATCCGCCCCTCGCCTCGAGTTCCAACACTCAAGGCTTCTAGTTTTAGGCGCTTCGGACCTCCGACGATGTCCGGTTCCAACCTTCAAGGCCGGTGGGTGCCTTCCTCCATTACGGAAGAAGACGTGTGAAAGCTGAGAGACGCCAGGTATCTAACCGGTGAAATCTTGCATAGGCTGCCTGCTCAAGGGCAAGCCATTCCTTCTCCTCAGCCCGGTGAGAGCGTGGTGTTCACATCTCACCTCCTTCGGGGGTTAGGTTTCCCGATTGATCCCTTTGTGAGGGGGCTGATGTTCTATTACGGGCTGGAATTTCACGACCTAGCTCTGGAGTCCATCCTACAAATTTCATCATTCATCGTAGTGTGCGAAGCCTTCCTCCATATCACCCCTCACTTCGAATTGTGGCTTAAAACCTTCAAGGTAGAGCCGAAGATGGTTGAGGGGCAGCACACTAAGTGCGGAGGAGCTATCATAAGCAAGATAGTCGGCGCTCCATGGCCCGAGGGCACTTTCTAATTAGAGTTCGGCTTATGGCAACGGGACTGGTTTTATATCACAGCCCCCAGGGGCACCACATGGGTGGCGCCACCTGCTTTTCGCTCGGGTCCCCCACCACGGCGAGCGTCATGGGTCAATGAAGGGCTTATTTGGGGGCCATCCAAAGACGTGCCCCTTCTGCAGGACCGCATTCGAGATCTCCTAGAAAGAGATATTAACTTGACCGTGGTGGCGCAAGTTATGCTGATCCGCCGCACGTTGCCCTGTAAACGTCGCCCTCTCCGCTTGTGGGAATTTAATCTGGAGGGACCGCGAGTCCTCCAACACTTTATGGGCGCGACGCCCATGGAGATGTACAAATTGTTCTTCGGACCACAAGCAAGGTGTCCGGACTTATCCGAGGACGCAGGTCTGAGCTGCAATCGCCAGGATGCTAAGGTAAGTAGCCCCATATCTGGACACACCATCCGTATTTTCATCATAAAGTGGCCCTTTAACAGAGCTATTCTTTGACCAGGAGTGGATAGCGAAGGCAAAGCTTATCAGGTGTCCAGCCCCTCTGCCCGAGACCGCACCGGATCCCGTGATAACCAGGATGCTGGAGATTATGCTTTCGGCCGAGGGCGAAGAGGGGAACCAAGGAGCTACCGCCTCCACGGAGGAGACTGTCAGGGAGGGAGGAATCGAGAATTCCCTCAACCTGGGAAGAAAAAGGAGTGCCTCTGAAGACCCGGAGGGGATGACCACGAAACGGGGGAAGAAATCTTTGTCAGAGGATCCGGCGCCGGAGACTGCCCCGGCCGCATTGCGCCCTCAAGGGGATCAACTTTCCTCTGAGCCGTAAGTAAAGAGAGGGGTTCAAAAATTAGTGGCATCCCTGTTTTATTTTCGAAGAAGATAACCAAAATATTACCTTGCAGTTCGGATCTCAACCCTTCTCAGTAGAGCTCGTCTTCCGGGGATCTTCGTCCGGAGACGATGGAGAGCGAAATGCCTCCCCTAGCTGCACCAATTTACGAGGTGGGCGACCCCGAGGTGTCGTCCCGGCGGGTGTCTCTGAGTCCGGATCCTGAAAAAGGTCGTCGGGCTGGTCCGGTGCCCTCTGGTGCATGGTCGAAGAGGTTGAGGGATCTGCTCAAGGGAGCGTCCGTCTTAGAAGAACATCGTATGTTGATGAACATGGTGATAGGAAGGATTGTATCCGCGGAAAGCGGATTGTACGAGGCCGCCAGGAGTTTACTGACAGGCTTTGAGGTACGTCAAAAGGTGTACCTTTTGATAGAGCTGCACAAAATGCGCCCTGTATAAATAGTAGCCCTTGAGACTCTGTCTGTTGTCAAGAGTTATGGCACACGGAGGATCAAAACCCCAGGTATAAAATGTTACCTTTTTATGAAGGTTGCGAAGCATTCGGTGGCTAGCCGGACTGATGAATCTGCCGAGCTAAAGCGGCAACTGGACGTGGCGGATGCTGACATTGCGCTTGTAAATAAGCGGCTAGACGAGGCATAAGGTATGCTCTGTAGATATGTGATAAGAGGAGTTCGATGCTCGTGTCTTACAATATATATTCTTATTGCAGATAGTGCTGCTGCCATGGAGAACCTTTGGGCGGAACTTTCCCGAGCCAAGGAGCAAGCAAGAAAAAGTGATGCGGATGCCGTTAAGGCGGCTGAAGAGCTGGAAGCCGAACAGACTGCTCACTGCCAGAGTAAGAAGGTAACAACCGAAATGGCTATAAAATTGAAGGATGCTGCCGACCACTGTATGTTTCTTGAGCAAGAAGAAAGGGCGGCTCAGAAGGACCTTGAGAAGATCACTATCGAGGCCAAGGATACTCGCTCTGCAATGAGAGCTATGAAGGAGGAGCTACGTCAGGCCGATGATATCACAGCTGGAAAGCCCTATATGCTGCGGATGAAGTTCAGGGATCCTAGGTATGCTCCATTTGACCGTCAGTGGAGTGCGGAAAATACTTACCTGGATTTGGCAGCGAGTGCGGCAGACGCAACCGCACACTTCCGAGGTCGAGGTGACCATAAATTGGAAGATCTTTTTTGGTCGCAATTCCATAATCCAGATCGTCCACTTTCGGTATCCGACCGTTTGGCCACTTTTGCGGAGCTGAACAGGTTATCCGGACTCGCCATGAAGTATGTTGTGAGTCGTTTGTGGCCGGGGGAGCCAGAGCCGAAGAGTTATTTTGGATTGGTGCAGCAGTTCCTTGGTTCTGTGCTGCATGTTGATGCAATGAAGAGGTCGGCATGCATAGAGGGTGCGCAAATGGCTCTTGCCCGTGTCAAGACATACTGGGCGGATATGCAGGCCAGTGTCGTCGCATCCCAGGATTCTGACGAAGGCCGTGTGCCTGCCAGGCACTACTTTGAGGAAGTTCTTCCGGGCGCTCGTTTAATAGAAGCGCAATGCTCAAAGGATGTTGTGTTCGAATAGCAGGTGCTATTGTAAAAGAAATATTTTGATAGAATATAAAAGCTTTTTATACTTGTGCTTGCAAGAATTATAACACCTCCTGTGCGGCCGTTAATGTATATGTGTATATAACCTGAAAGATGGCAGTCGTTGGCTTCAGCCCCCACGCATATAATGCGGGGGTGTTCGCAAAAAATGCGCCTTTTCACACTTAACCCAACGTCTTGGTCCTACAAAGGAGGTGATAGCGCGGCGAACGAGGCAACCGGACTATAATGCTTTATCACTTTCACTTAGCCATAGGAGTTTGACATTGGGGCTACTCAATAGCCCCTGAAGGCACCGCGCTCTCCCGAATTCGGGGAGCGTGTGTGCCTGACCGGGAAGCGGTCCTTCGTTAATGTGGAGGAATCCTAGAGATTCCGAGAGTCATCGAGTGATTGACCAGTCTCTCGCTATATCATCAGTTTTTGGCTTTCTCTACTGAGGTGCTTGCCTGGTCGAACCGGGGCACAATCGCAGTAGTTCTCCTGGTGCCGCGTTAGCCGATATAACGGAACGTAAGGCAGCAAAACACAGGAGCTGGGCAAACCCAACATTTGACCAAAGACATGATTCGGAGCTGATGCATATAAGGCCAAACTCGCAACGCCGAACACTCCCTAAGGTATTCGGTCTTTCTGAAGACGGGACGAAACGGAGCCCTTGGTAAAAAAGCCCCTGGTGTCCAGGTACGCGCAAAATTCTGGCGTGGCCACATGCCAAGATGCCAGCCTCCTCCTCGGTTATGGTGAAAACCGGGGGATGTTGTCAACAAGAGACAGTAAAAAAGGTTTACGCAGGGTCTTAATTTGTAAAGAATCCTTTGAACGGGTCCCTACTGCACGTCTGCGCATGTGTCTCCATTGTGCCGTATCCTGGACGGGCGTAGCACGGTGTTCATCTGCGAAAAAGAGGAACTTTAGTAAATAAGCGTGCGAGAAATCTATATTAGAATAAACAAAGTATAGTTGGAGCAAGAAGTGAGCCGCATTGTCTCCTAGCGTAAACACGCGGAGCCCCTTGTACAGGGTTATGCGGCTATTAAGTCCATGTGTGTTGACGCCGGACTCGTCTAGCCGTGTCCGGAATAGTAGGGCTAGATTAGTGTGCGGCTGTCCAGGCGGCCGCACCCTTACCCGTACTTTGGGGGTCAGTTGTCATTCCCCTGTAATGAGATGATGCCTCGTGGGCCGTGCATTTTAAGTGTAAGGGATGCATAATGCGGTATTGCGTTAAAGCGGGCGAAAGCTTCATCTCCCAGTAGCGCTTGATAGCGACTTACGAATGGGGTGATGTGGAAGGTTAGCTTTTCGCTTCGGAAGTTGTCGGGTGAGCCGAACGTGACTTCTAACGAAAGGGAACACATACTCTGGGTATCTGGACCCGGCATGGTTCCTCGAAAGGAAGTGTTGCCATGGCGGATTAGCGCTTGGTTTACCCCTAGTTTGCGGATTGTGTCCTGATATAACAGGTTTAAGTCACTGCCGCCGTCCATAAGGACTCGTGTAAATTGTAGTCCGTCAATAACCAGATTCAAGACCAAGGTAGTCCAGCCTGCGTTCTGGTCCCCTTTGGAGTAGTCCTGATGATCAAAGGTGATTGGTTGTAACAACCAGTGGCGGTGCTCCTCTGGGGCTGGCCGTATGGCACGTGTCTTCATAAGCGTCGTTCTGTTTTGCCCTTTTGTCATCTAAAGTGAATTTACTATTTTGACTTCTTGTGGGAACTTCTTTTGTTCTCCTGTGTTCTGCTTGTGGGGTGCATCGTCATCCTCGCTTGGTGTGTCGAGCCCCTTGTGTTCGGTGTTAAGTTTGCCGGACTACTTGAAAACCCATCAATCTCTATGGGTATGGTTTGCAGGTCTCCCAGGGGTGCTGTGGATTTGACATATTTTGTCCAGTATTTTGTTGAGGTTAGACAGCTTGTCCCTGTCATCTTTGGGCGGCGGCTTTTTCTGATTTTGCCGAGAGCTTTTGAATCCGGCATTGACTGTCGTGCTCATTGGGCTGTTATCCTTGATTCAGCGCTGTTCTTTGTTACGGCGCGGTTTCCTGTTTCCATCTCTGGGTTCGGATGTTCTCGGGTCGCTGGTGCTACTTCTTGCCAACCAGCTATCCTCTCCTGCGCAAAAGCGGGTTATGAGGCTTGTTAATGCGGCCATTGTTCTTGGCTTTTCTTGGCCGAGGTGTCTGGCGAGCCATTCGTCTCGGATGTTTGAAAGCTTCTAGGACCTCAGCGTCCGGAGAGTCGACTATTTGATTCTTTTTAGTAAGGAATCTGTTCCAGAGTTTCCGGGCTAACTCTTCGGGTTGCTGAGTTATATGACTCAGATCATCTGCATCCGGAGGTCGGACATAGGTCCCTTGAAAATTTGGCCGGAAAGCCTCCTCGAGCGCTTCCCAACTTCCCATGGTGTTTTCAGGAAGGCTTTTAAGCCAGTGCCGGGCAGGCCCTTTGAGCTTAAGGGGTAAGTATTTGATGGCGTGGAGGTCATCTCCTCTGGCAATGTGTATGTGGAGGATATAATCCTCGATCCAGACTCCGGGGTTTGTTGTTCTGTCGTATGCTTCTATGTTCATGGGCTTGAATCCCGCTGGAAATTCATGATCCAGCACCTCATCGGTAAAACATAGGGGATGTGCGGCGCCCCTGTATGTAGGTGCGCCGTGATGTTTGGATATTTTCTGAATTGCATTGCTCGCTGGAGCTTGCTTTCTTGGCCCATAGATGGATCTGGTTGGGTCGGTTGTTTGATGCGAATCCTTAGGCGGATCGCGCACCGTATTGAGTGCGGCGCCCTTTGTCACTTTAGATCTATCGTTGGGTCGTCTATCCGACCTGGTGGCTTCCTTGTTTTTTGACTGTGGGGGCTTTATGGCCTCTTCGTCAAATTCCGGTAGTAGTTTCCGCTTCGGATAGCTCTTTATGTGACGACTGTTGCCGTACTTGTGTGCGGTATTGAGTACTTTGCCCCATCTGATCCTGAGTGCATCTTCTGCTGTTTTGAGCCTCCGCTTCTGCTTTTTCAGGCTACGTGTAGTGGCAACGAGCCTTTGGTGGAGGTTCTGATGTTCCAGAAATTTGTCTGGCGTGAGGTTGTCCGGACTATTATCTTTCCCGAGGATTGGTTGTTCGGATTTCCCGTCCTGTTTGGACGGTTGCTCGATGGCATGTTCGTCTTCCGTTGATTCGCCCTGCTCTATGGATGGATCTTTGTCGAGGTGGGGCTTGGCGTGGCGCTTACGTCGCTGCTTCGATTGTTTTTCGAGGGAGCGATCCCTGGTTGCGCCCTTTTGATCCTCTTTGTTATCCCTTTTGGGTGTGTCCACCATGTATACATCGTATGATGAGGTGGCCTTCCAGTGCCCTATAGGTGCTGGTTCTTGGTCGTCTCCTTCATCGGCGTCCATACCGTCGATGTTTTCGGAGTCGAAGTCGAGCATGTCGGTTAGATCGTCGATAGTGGCTACAAAGTGGGTGGTGGGCGGGTTTCAAATTTCTTCGTCGTCCGCATCCCAACCCTGCTGACCATAGTCCGGCCAGGGCTCTCCTGACAAAGAGAGAGACTTTAGGGAGTTCAGGATGTCGCCGAAGGGCGAGTGCTGAAAGACGTCTGCGGTGGTGAACTCCATGATCGGAGCCCGATTGGGTTCGGTCGGAAGGGGTGCGGAAGATTCGGAGTCCGGAACAGAGTCTGGCACCTTGGAGTCACGGGCCTTGCAAAGGACTAGGCTGGTATTCGGCTCTATCGCCGTAGAGATTGCGTCTCCTGGGGCGGCGTCCAACCGTCCGTCCCTGGTTAGCGCAGCCGGCTCCGAGCTAATGGTCGGAGCGGACACCTGAGCGGCACTCTGGGCGCTATCCGGTGGCAGAGCTAGATCATGCCCTTGGAGACAGTGCGGCAGTCCAATGGCAGAGCTAGATCATGCCCTCCACTGTCCAGTGGCTCGAATCCGTCGAAGATCAAGTCCCCGCGAATGTCGGTTGTGTAGTTTAAGCTTCCAAACCTGACCTGATGGCCAGGGGCGTAGCTTTCGATCTGCTCCAGATGGATAAACGAGTTGGCCCGCAGTGCAAGCCGCCGAATACGAAGATCTGTCCGGGGAGAAAAGTCTCGCCCTGGACCGCGTCATGGTTGATGATCGAAGAAGCCATCGGGCCTAAAGGCGACGGCACAGAGGAACTCTCAATGAAAGCACCAATGTCGGTGTCAAAACCGGCGGATCTCGGGTAGGGGTCCCGAACTGTGCGTCTAGGCGGATGGTAACAGGAGACAAGGGACACGATGTTTTTACCCAGGTTCGGGCCCTCCTGGTGGAGGTAAAACCCTACTCCTGCTTGATTAATATTGATGGTATGGGTATTACAAGAGTTGATCTACCACGAGATCAGAGAGGCTAAACCCTAGATGCTAGCATATGGTATGATTGTTGTTCGTCCTACAGACTAAAACTCTCCGGTTTATATAGACACCGGAGAGGGCTAGGGTTACACAGAGTCGGTTACAATGGGAGGAGATCTTCATATCGTATCGCCAAGCTTGCCTTCCACGCCAAGGAAAGTCCCATCCGGACACGGGACGAGGTCTTCAATCTTGTATCTTCATAGTCCGGGAGTCCGGCCAAAGGTCATAGTCCGGCCATCCGGACATCCCCTAATCCAGGACTCCCTCAGTGGCACTGTCTAAGATCACCAGGGAATAAAAGGGGCACATCCCATATTTTTCCTAAGTAAATAGCATGCCCAATTTTTTCTTACCCATCTCTCTTTATTAAATAAAAATAGAAAAAAGGAGAAAAGAAAAGGTAGAGGGGAGAGAAAGCCCCTGCCCCACTTGGGCTGCGGCCCACCGGAGTCGGCCCACTCCCCCGTCCTTGTCGTGTTCTCTCCCTGCGCACTGCTCCACCGACCGCGCCCGAATAGGGGCGCGTCCCCGTTGAACCCACCTCGCCGGCGCCACCCCGAGGGGATAAGGGCGACGCCTCAGCCTCCGCCCTGCCACCTCTCCCACTTGCCCCTCCCAGATCCACTCCCCTCTCTCCCTCGCTCGCGCTCGCCCTTTCTCCCCACTGCCCGAGTGCGCCCGCCGCCGTCCTCCGTCGTCACCGCGGCCAGCGTCGACCCTGAGCTTAGCTTGCACGTCCACGATCTCCGCCATCCTTCGCTCCTTCGACCTCGACCTCGAGCAGGAGCTGACGGGCTCTATAGAGGCAACTCTCCTCTGCCCCCTTTCGTCCCTACCACCGGCGAACCTCTCTGATTCCGGTGCCGCTGCTGCTACTAATCTATCAACGGGCCTCCTTGCGCCTTCTCAGTGAGCCTCTCCCCCTTTTTCCTCTCTCCGCGAAGCTTTTCGCCACCCGTAGCCGCCGCTCCGCAAGCATCCGCACGCATCGCCGCCGACGAGCTCGTTGCCGTCGTTGTGGCCGTTGACACGCTCGCCCGAACTCACCGTTGTGCTCCTGGGGTTCCCAGGAGACCAACACGCACGCGCACGCGTCTTCCCGTGCGCCCTAAGCAACTAGCTCGACGAGCGCCCGAGAACGCCGCCGCCTCTGCTCGTCGCCAATGCCGATTTCGGCCGATTCTGGCGAAACCACCACCACCACTGGACGCGGCACTCGCTACTCGTTCGAACGTGCCCAAGCGCGCGTGAAACCACCCATCGTAGATGAAATCCGAGGCATTCCGGTGATGCACCACCGCATTTTGGGTCACCGGAGCAACTTTGGCGCCGGCCGCCGACGTGGCTAGGCGGGCCCCACCCCCGGGTCATGGCCAGTGGGCCATGGGGGCCCCGTTGACTGGGTTGACCCAGTCAACATGCTGACTGGGCAGCACAATACCTCTGACATGTAGGCCCCACCGCATAATTAAGCTAATTAAAATGTTTTTATAATTAAAAGTAATTAGTAATCTAATCTGCTACTGACATGTAGGGCCCAGTTGTTAATTAACCTCGTTTTAGTTAGTTTAAACTTCTGTGAATCCATCGTTTATGACAGGTGGGACTAACTGGTCAATTTGACCTGGTCAGTCGTCTTGTTGACTGCTGACGTCGCAATGATGTCATGCTGACGTAGTAATTCTTTTCTGTCAATCTAATTAATTCCAGAGAATGGTTTAATCTTTGAAAATTCATAGAAAATAAACCGTAGCTCGGATGGAAAAACTTTCTACATGAAAGTTGCTTAGAAAAATCCAACGAATCCGAATACGCGGTACCTTCATCTGTCACATGCCCCTAGCACACTGAACATGGAACTTTCCCCCTCTGGTCATCTACCTGACACAGGTCCGGAACCGGGAAAACGTTCCCGGTTGAATTCCCCCTTCACCTTTATCGTGTAGCCATACGTTAGGTCACACCCGGCACATCATATTGCCATGTTATGCTTTGTGATGCTATGTATGCGTTATATTTATTGTTTCTTCCCCCTCTTCTCTCTGGTAGACCCTGAGACCGAGGCTGCCCCTGTGATCGACTATGTCCCCGACGACCCTTCTTCCTTTACAGTAGAGCTTCCAGGCAAGCCCCCCCTTTGATCATCCCTATATCGCCCATTCTATTCTATTATGCTTGCATTAGATTTTGCTACTGTATTGATTGCTCCTATTCTGATGCATAGCCTGCTTTTGTACCTCCTTTCATACCTTACCTACTTATTCTAAACTGCTTAGTATAGGTTGGTTAGTGGTCCATTAATGACCCCCACTTTGTCCCAGTTGCCCCACTTTATGTTTGAAGACCCGATCAACGGGATCGAAGACTAGGCCCCGACACCGCACATCACCCCCTTAGTTGTATGACTCTGCAGAGTTACTATCGAGTGCCGAGGGTGAGACCTCATCAGCACTTCTGGTGTTAACCCTATAGTGTAGCTATTCGGTCGTGGTCATCGAGGGTGATTCCGCCTTAACCACTTCCGATACGACTCTGTCATGCAACCCCTCAAGTGTGAACCTCGAGGGTGGTTCCTATTACATTCACCTTGATGATTACATCAAGTGGAATCCATCGAGGGTGGTTCCTCAGGGTTCCCCATTGGCGTTAGACACACAGTTACTATGGTTACTATGACATTACACTGAACCTTGTTACTAAAGACGGGTCGGCCCTGAGGGGTACCCATGCGAGCTTAATTGCGAGTGATGTGTAGTCGGGTTGACCTGGAAGGTGTCCGCGAGTGATTACAAGGCGTGGCCGGTCATTCTTAGCCCTTGCCGCAAGTCCTCGAGACGGGACGACGGGGTCACATCATTCGTGAGTCTCTTCTTGTTACCGTGCATTCCTAATCCACTATGATTTGGATATTTGATCCGAGGGGCCTCTAGCGTGATAGCACTAACCATCACGTGGACATAGTATGGGTGTTCTGCGTCGTATGCATCAGCCAAAGCTTAATAGACGTTAGCGACTGAGCAGCGCACGCGGGTTGGACTGCGTAAGCACCTACCTTTTTAAGGAGGTAGCTAGGTCTGCTCACCGATTGCGTTCGCAACGTGCAGGAGTTCCCTGGGCGATGGCCCATGACCCCTGGGGGCATATGATTGTTCGGGCATGCTGACCTCTCTATTAAGCCTAGGTCGGGTTGCGGCGTACTGTTTGGCCGAGGCCGGGCATGACCCAGGAAAGTGTGTCCGGCCGGAGTTAATCAAGCGTGGTGGGTAAGTTGGTGCACCCCTACAGGGAAGAAAACATCTATCGATAGCTTGTCCTATGGTAACGGACACTCGGAGTTGTATCATGATCAATACAACTAGAACTGGTTGCTGAGGCATGATTTGGATATGTTGCTTTGGGAGTCAAGAAAGGATCCCAGAGCGTTGATAGAACAACATAAATATGACTTATGTTATACTACTCTACTCCCTTATGTTGCTGCAAGATGGTGGTTTCCAGAAGATGCTAGTCTTTGATAGGACTAGCTTTTCCCCTTCTCTTCTGGCATTCTGCAGTTCAGTCCACAGATACATCCCATTTCAATTGACACCGATGCATATGTAGTGTAGATCCTTGCTTGCGAGTACTTTGGATGAGTACTCATGATTGCTTTGCTCCCTCTTTTCCCCCTTATCCATTCTTCTCGGTTGACGCAATCAGATGACGGAGTCCAGGAGCCAGATGCCACCTTCGACGATGACTACTACAAACCCGAGGGTGCCTATTACTATGTGGAGGCCGACGACGACCAGGAGTAGTTAGGAGGCCCCCAAGTAGGAGGCCTTGGCTTTTCGATCATGTTGCTTTTGTGCTAGCCTTCTTAAGGCAAACTTGTTTAACTTATGTCTGTACTCGGATATTGTTGCTTCCGCTGACTCGTTTGTATTCAAGCTGATGTATTCGAGCCCTCGAGGCCCCTGGCTTATAATATAAAGCTTGTATTATTTTAATTTGTGTCTAGAGTTGTGTTGTGATATCTTCCCGTGAGTCCGTGATCTTGATCATACACATTTGCGTGTATGATTAGTGTATGACTGAATCGGGGGCGTCACAATCAAGCACCATAAGATCGAACCCACTACAAAGCACCTCTTCCCATTGCAAGATAAATAGATCAAGTTGGCCAAACAAAACCCAAATATCAGAGAAGAAATACAAGGCTATAAGCAATCATGCATATAAGAGATCAAAGAAGACTCAAATAACTTTCATGGATAAAAACATAGATGTGATCATAAACTCAAAGTTCATCGGATCCCAACAAACACACCGCCAAAAGACTTACATATGGATCTCCGAGAGACCATTGTATTGATAATCAAGAGTGAGAGAGAGAGAGGAAGCCATCTAGCTTCTAAGTACGGACCCGTAGGTCTACAAAGAACTACTCACGCATCATAGGAGAGGCACCAATGGAAGTGGTGAACACCTCCATGATGGTGTCTAGATTGGATCTGGTGGTTCTGGACTCTGCGGCAGCTGGATCAATATTTCGTCGCCTCCCCTGGGGTTTCTGGAATATTGTGGTATTTATAGAGCAAAGAGGCAGTTCGGGGGGCACCCGAGGTGGGCAGCGCCCACCTGGGCATGCCTGGGCCTCCTGGCACGCCCTGGTGGGTGCTGCTCCCCTCAAGCAGCCCCCCAGGTGCTTCCTTGGCCCACTGGCTTTCTTCTGGCCCCAAAAAATCCTCTAGGAGTTTCGTTGCGTTTGGACTCCGTTTGATATTGGTTTCTTGTGATGTAAAAAACATGAAGAAAACAACAAGTGGCACTGGGCACTATGTCAATAGGTTAGTACCAAAAAATGATATAAAATGACTATAAAATGATTATAAAACATCTAAGAATGATAATATAACATCATGGAACAATAAAAAAAATTATAGATACGTGGGAGACGTATCAGGTACCGGCGAAAGTTGCGCGGTACTAGAGAGGATAGCAATGGTGGAAGGGCGAGAGTGCATATAATCCATGGACTCAACATTAGTCATAATGAACTCACATACTTATTGCAAAAAATCTATTAGTTATCAAAACAAAGTACTATGAGCATGCTCCTAGGGGCGTAGATTGGTAGGAAAAGACCATCGCTCATCCCCGACAGCCACTCATAAGGAAGACAATCAATAAATAAATCATGCTCCGACTTCGTTACATAACGGTTCATCATACGTGCATGCTACGGGAATCACAAACCTCAACACAAGTATTTCTCTGATTCACAATTACTCACTAGCATGACTCTAATATCACCATCTTTATATCTCAAAACAATCATAAGGAATCAAACTTCTCATAGTATTCAATGCACTTTATATGAAAGTTTTTATTATATCTCTCTTGGATGCCTATCATATTAGGACTAAATTTATAACCAAAGAAAATTACCATGCTGTTTAAAAAGACTCTCAAAATAGTAAGTGAAGCACGAGAGTTCAAAAATTTCTATAAAATAAAACCATCACCGGGCTCTGAAAAGACATAAGTGAAGCACTAGAGCAACATTGCCTAGCTCAAAAGATATAAGTGAAGTACATAGAGTATTCTAATAAATCACGATTCATGCGTGTCCTTCTCAAAGGTGTGTACAGCAAGGATGATTGTGGCAAACTACAAAGCAAAGACTCAAATCATACAAGACACTCCAAGCAAAATACATATCATGTGCTGAATAAAAATATAGCCTCAAGTAAAGTTACCGACAGACAAAGACGAAAGAGGGGATGCCTTCCAGGGCATCCCCAAGCTTAGGCTCTTGGTTGTCCTTGAATATTACCTTGGGATGCCTTGGGCATCCCCAAGCTTAGGCTCTTGCCACTCCTTATTCCATAGTCCATCAAATCCTTATCCAAAACTTGAAAACTTCACAACACAAAACTCAACAGAAAATCTCATAAGCTCCGTTAGTATAAGAAAATAAACCACCATTTTTGGTATGGCTGTGAACTAATTATTTATTTATACTGGTGTAATATCTACTGTATTTCAACTTTTCCATGGTTCATACCACCTGATACTACCCATAGATTCATCAAAATAAGCAAATAACACATAGAAAACAGAATCTGTCAAAAACAGAGTAGTCTGTAGTAATCTATAACTCTTGAATACTTCTTTAACTCCAAAAATTCTGAAAAATTAGGACCACCTGGGAAATTGTGTCCAATCTTGTGAAAAAAGAATCAGATGAAATTCACGCTTCTGTGAATTATGAAAATTATTTTCCTAGGCACAAAAGTTTCTGTTTTTCACCAAGATCAAAACAACTATCACCGTAAGCCATCCCACAGGTCTTACTTGGCACAAACACTAATTAAAACACATCTAACCATAGTCTAGATGAATTATTTATTGCAAAATAGCAAGGAAAACTATTGGGTTGTCTCCCAACAAACGCTTTTCTTTAAAGCCTTTTAGCTAGGCATTGAGATTTCAATGATGCTCACATGAAAGACAAGAATTGAAGCGCAAGGAGAGCATCATAAAACACATGACAAACACATCTAAGTCTAACATACTTCCTATGCATAGGAATTTTATAAGCAAACAAATTATCATGGCAAGCAAAAACTAGCATATGCAAGGAAGAAGAAAGAGACGATAGCAATCTCAACATGAAAAGAGGTAATTTACTAACATGGAAATTTCCACAACCATATTTTCCTCTCTCTCATAATAATTACATGTAGGATCATATGCAAATTCAACAATGTAGCCAGCACATAACATATTCTCAACACGATCCACATGCATGCAAAGTTGACACTCTTCCAAAATAGTGGGATTAACATTAACTGAAGTCATGACCTCTCCAAACCCACTTTTATCCAAAATTTCATAAGATTGAACATTCTCCAAATATGTGGGATCTAAAGTTGACACTCTTCCAAACCCAGTTTCAATATTATTGCAACCATTATTATCAATCTTATATTCATCATGGGGCTTAAATAAATTTTCAAGATCATAAGAAGAATCACCCCAATCATGATCATTGCAACAAGTAGTAGACAAGCATCCCTAAGCTTAGGGTTTTGCATATCATTAACACAATTGACAAAACAGAATTTATAATAACATCATTGCAATCATGCTTTTCATTCAAGGAGCTATCATGAATCACTTTACAATTTTCTTCTTTGAAAACTTCATCACAATTTTCAGATTCACGAATTTCAAGCAAAACCTCATAAAGATAATCTAGTGCACTCAACTCACTAGCAATTGGTTCATCATAATTGGATCTTTTAAAAAGATTAGCAAGTGGATTAGGATCCATAACCATAAATTTTTAGCAAGTGAAGATGCAAGCATATAGAAGTCACATGGCAACACAAGAAAACAAAAAACAAATGAAAAGACAAACAAAAGAAGGGCGAATAAAAAGGCAAATCTTTTTGAAAACCATTTTAGAAGTGGGGGAGAGGAAAGCGAGAGGCAAATGGCGAATAATGCAATGCAAGAGATGAGAGTCTATGATGGGTACTTGGTATGTCTTGACTTGGCGTAGATCTCCCCCACAACGGCACTAGACATTCTTCCAGCTACTTCTTGAGCTTGCGTTGGTTTTTCCCTTGAAGAGGAAAGGGTGATGCAACAAAGTAGAGTAAGTATTTCCCTCAGTTAGAGAACCAAGGTATCAATCTAGTAGGAGACAACGCACAAATCACCAATACCTGCACAAACAATCAAACATCTTGCACCAATTCAATAAAGGGGTTGTCAATCCCGTCACGGTCACTTGCAAAAGTGAGATCTGATAAAGATAGATGAAACTAAACAAAAGATAAAGTAAATATTTTTGGTATTTTTTGGTTTATAGATCTGAAAATAAAAAAAGAAAGGGCAGCTCGGTGCATGTAGCTCTCGCTTGTGCAGGGTCCGGGATTGATCTGAAAATAAAAGATTGTAAAATAGTAGATTGGAAACTAATATGATGGAAAATAGTAGATCGGAAACTTATATGATGGAAAATAGACACGAGGGCCATAGGTTCACTAGTGGCTTCTCTCAAAATAGCAAATAATACGGTGGGTGAACAAGTTTTTGTCGATAAATTGATAGAAAAGCGCAAAGTTATGACGATTTCTAAGGAAATGCTTATGAAATATAGGCACCACGTCCGTGTTAAGTAGACCGAAATGATTCTGCATCTACTACTATTACTCCACACATCGACCGACTCCTGCCTGCATCTGGAGTATTAACTTCATGAAGAACAGAGTAATGCATTAAGTAAGATGACATGATGTAGAGGAATAAACTCAACCAATATGATGTAAGGTGATACATCCACTTTGCATCATGCTTTTATATCCATATTTATTGCATTATGGGATGTTATTACATGTTATGTCACAATACTTATGCCTTCTCTCTTATGTTATAAGGTTTACATGAAGAGGGAAATGTCGGCAGCTAGAATTCTGGACTGGAAAAGGAGCAAATATTAGAGACCTATTTTTCACAACTCCAAAAGTCTTGAAACTTCACGGAGATCATTTTTGGAATATATTAAAAATATTGGGCGAAGGAAGCACCAGAGGGGGGCCACCAGTCAGCCACGAGGGTGGAGGGCGAGCCCTACCCCCTGGGCGCGCCCCCTGCCTCGTGGGCCCCCTGGCAGGACTCCGACTCCCATCTTCTGCTATATGGTGTCTTTTACCCCGGAAAAAAATCATAGAGAAGCTCTCAGGATGAAGCGTCGCCGTCTCAAGGTGGAACCTGGGCAGGACCAATCTAGGGCTCCAGTGGAGCTATTTTGCTGGGGAAACATCCCTCTAGGAGGGGGAAATCATCGCCATCGTCATCACCATCGATCCTCTCATTGAGAGGGGGGTCAATCTCCATTAACATCTTCACCAGAACCATATCCTCTCAAACCCTAGTTCATCTCTTCTATCCGATCTTTGTCTCAAAACCTCAGATTGGTACCTATGGGTTGCTAGTAGTGTTGATTACTCCTTGTAGTTGATGCTAGTTGGTTTATTCGATGGAAGATCATATGTTCAGATCCTTAATACTATTCAATACTCCTCTGATTATGAACATGAATATGCTTTCTGAGTAGTTACGTTTGTTCCTGAGGACATGGGAGAAGTCTTGTTATAAGTAACCATGTGAATTTGGTATTCGTTGGATATTTTGATGAGATGTATGTTGTCTCTCCTCTAGTGGTGTTATGTGAACGTCAACAGCATGACACTTCACCATTATTTGTGCCTAGGGGAAGGCATTGGGAAGTAATAAGTAGATGATGGATTGCTAGAGTGACAGAAGCTTAAACCCTAGTTTATGCTTTGCTTCGTAAGGGGTTGATTTGGATCCACATGTTTCATGCTATGGTTATGTTTACCTTAATTCTTCTTTCGTAGTTGCGGATGTTTGCGAGAGAGGTTAATCATATGGGGGAGGCTTGTCCAGGTAAGGATAGAACCCAAGCATCGGTCCACCCACATATCAAATTATCAAAGTAACGAACGTGAATCATATGAGCATGATGAAAACTAGCTTGACAATAATTCCCATGTGTCCTCGGGAGCACTTTGCTTTATATAAGAATTTGTCCAGGCTTGTCCTTTGCTACAAAAAGGATTGGGCCACCTTGCTGCACCTTAGTTACCTTTGTCACTTGTTAACCGTTACAAATTATCTTATCACCAAACTATCTGTTATCGATAATTTCAGTGCTTGCAGAGAATACCTTACTGAAAACCGCTTGTCATTTCCTTCTGCTCCTCGTTGGGTTCGACACTCTTACTTATCGAAAGGACTACGATAGATCCCCTATACTTGTGGGTCATCAAGACTCTTTTTTGGCGCCGTTGTTGGGGAGTGAAGCTCCTTTGGTAAGGAAACATTTATATAGTGTGCTGAAATTCGCTGTCACTTGTTACTATGGAAAATAATCCTAGGAGGAGCTTGTTCGGGGTAACTTCACCTCGACCAAAAGAGCAAAGAGTTGCTCCTCAACCTACTAAACCTACTGAAAATATTTACTTTGAAATTCCTTCAGGTATGATAGAGAAACTACTAGCTAATCCCTATACAGGAGATGGAAAATTACATCCCGATATGCACCTAATCTATGTGGATGAAGTTTGTGGATTATTTAAGCTTGCAGGTATGCCCGAGGTTGTTGTCAAGAAGAAGGTATTCCCATTATCTTTTAAGGGCAAGGCATTGACATGGTATATTCTATGTGATGAAATTGGATCACGGAACTACAACCGATTGAAATTGGAATTTCATCACAAGGTTTATCCTATGCATCTGGTTCATCGTGATCGAAATTATATATATAATTTTTGGCCTTGTGAAGGAGAAAGTATCGCTCAAGCTTGGGGGAGGCTTAAGTCATTGTTATATTCATGCCCCAATCATGAGCTCTCAAGAGAAATTATTATTCAAATTTTTCATGCTCGGCTTTCTCATAATGATTGCTCCATGCTCGATACTTCTTGTACTAGTTCTTTTATGATGAAGACTATTGAATTCAAATGGGATTTATTGGAAAGAATTAAACGCAACTCTGAAGATTGGGAACTTGACAAAGGTAAGGAGTCAGGTATAACCCCTAAGTTTGATTGTGTTAAATATTTTATGGATACCGATGCTTTTCATGAATTTAGCACTAAATATGGACTTGACTCTGAGATGGTAGCTTCTTTCTGTGAATCATTTGCTACTCATGTTGATCTCCCTAAGGAGAAGTGGTTTAAATATCATCCTCCCATTGAAGTGAAAGTAGTATAACCTATTAAAGTTGAAGAAGAAACTATTACTTATAATGTTGGCCCTATTGTTCCTACTGCTTATATTGAGAAACCACCTTTCCCTGTTAGAATAAAGGATCATGCTAAAGCTTCAACTGTGGTTCGTAAGAATTATACTAGAACACCTACACCCCCTGAACAAATTAAAGTTGAACCTAGTATTGCTATGGTTAAATATCTCTTGGTCGATAATATTGATGGGCATGATATTTATTTCTGTGATGAAGCTGCTAGAATTTCTAAACCCGATACTAAAGATAAACATAGACCTGTTGTTGGCATGCCTGTTGTTTCTGTTAAAATAGGAGATCATTGTTATCATGGCTTATGTGATATGGGTGCTAGTGTGAGTGCAATACCTCATTCCTTATACAAAGAAATTATGCATGATATTGCACCTGCTGAGTTAGAAGGTATTGATGTTACTATTAAGCTTGCCAATAGAGATACTATTTCACTAGTTGGGATTGTTAGAGATTGTTGGAGATGTAGAAGTCTTGTGTGGGAAAATTAAATACCCTACTGATTTTCTTGTTCTTGGTTCCCCACAAGATGACTTTTGTCCCATTATATTTTGTAGACCCTTCTTGAATACTGTTAATGCTAAGATAGACTGCGAGAAGGATATTGTTACTGTTGGTTTAGGGGATATGTCTCATGACTTTAATTTTTCTAAATTTCATAGACAACTCCATGATAAAGTATTGCCTAGTAAGGATGAAATTATTGGTCTTGCTTCTATTGCCGTGCCTCCTAATGATCCTTCAGAGCAATATTTTGCTAGACCATGAAAATGATATGTTTATGAATGAAAGAAGGGAAATAGATGAAGTATTCTTTAAGCAAGGACCTATTTTGAAACACAATTTGCCTGTTGATGTTCTCGGAGACCCCCCCCCCACCCACGGGAGATCCCGTGTCTGAGCTTAAACAATTACCTGATACTCTTTAATATGCTTATCTTGATGAAAAGAAGATATATCCTGTTATTATTAGTGCTAACCTTTCAGAGCCTGAAGAAGAGAAATTATTGAAAACTCTGGAGAAGCACCATGCCACTATTGGATATACCGTTGATGATCTTAAGGGCATTAGTCCCACTCTATGCCAGCACAAAATAAAACTGGAGAAAGACGCTAAACCAGTTGTTGATCACCAACGACGGTTAAATCCTAAGATGAAAGATGTGGTAAGAAATGAAATACTAAAGCTTCTGGAGGCAGGTATAATTTATCCTATTGCTGATAGCCAGTGGGTAAGCCCTGTTCATTGTGTCCCTAAGAAGGGAGGTATTACTGTTGTTCCTAATGATAAGAATGAATTGACCCCACAAAGAATTGTTACAGGTTATAGAATGGTAATTTATTTCCGCAAATTAAATAAAGCTACTAGAAAAGATCATTACCCTCTACCTTGTTTGGATCAAATGCTAGAAAGACTATCCAAACATACACATTTTTGCTTCCTAGATGGTTATGCTGGTTTCTCTCAAATACCTGTGTCAAAAGAGGATCAGGAAAAAACCACTTTTACTTGCCCGTTCGGTACTTATGCTTAAAGACATATGCCTTTTGGTTTATTCAATGCACCTGCTACCTTTCTATGTATGACTACTATATTCTCTGACTTTTATGAAAAGATTGTTGAGGTTTTCATGGATGATTTCTCTGTTTACGGAACTTCTTTTGATGATTGCTTAGGCAACCTTGATCGAGTTTTGCAGAGATGTGAAGAAACTAATCTTGTCTTGAGTTGGGAGAAGTGCCACTTTATGGTTAATGAAGGTATTGTCTCGGGGCATAAAATTTCTGAAAGAGGTATTGAAGTTGATAAAGCTAAAGTTGATGCTATTGAAAAGATGTTGTGTCCTAAAGATATCAAAGGTATAAGAAGTTTCCTTGGTCATGCTGGTTTCTATAGGAGGTTTATTAAAGACTTCTCTAAAATTTCTAGGCCCCTCACTAATCTCTTGCAAGAAGATGTTCCTTTTGTTTTTGATGATGATTGTGTAGAAGCATTTGAAATACTTAAGAAGGCCTTTATTTCTGCACCTATCGTTCAGCCACCTGATTGGAATTTACCCTTTGAAATTACGTGTAATGCTAGTGATTATGCTGTTGGTGTTGTTCTAGAACAAAGAGTTGATAAGAAATTAAATATTTTCCAATATGCTAGTAAAACTCTAGACAGTGCCCAAAGAAATTATGCTACTACTGAAAAGAATTTTTAGCAGTTGTATTTGCTTGTGATAAGTTCAGACCTTATATTGTTGATTCCAAAGTAACTGTTCACACTTATCATCCTGCTATTAAATATCTTATGGAAAAGAAAGATGCTAAACCTAGACTTATTAGATGGGTTCTCTTGATACAAGAATTTGACTTGCATATTATTTATAGAAAGGGAGCTGAGAACCCCGTTGCAGACAACTTGTCTAGGTTAGAAAATGTTCTTAATGACGCACTACCTATTGATGATAGCTTTCTTGATGAACAATTGGCTATCATAAATGCTTCTCGTACTGCTCCATGGTATGCTGATTATGCTAATTACATTGTTGCTAAATTTATACCACCTAGTTTCACATACCAGCAAAAGAAAAAGTTTTTCTATGATTTAAGACATTACTTTTGGGATGACCCACACCTTTATAAAGGAGTAGATGGTGTTATTAGACTTTGTGTACCTGAGCATGAACAAGAACAAATCCTACGCAAGTTTCACTCCGAGGCTTATGGAGGACACCACGCTGGAGATAGAACTGCACATAAGGTATTGCAATCCGGTTTTTATTGACCTACTCTTTTCAAAGATGCTCGTAAGTTTGTCTTGTCTTGTGATGAATGTGAAAGAATTGGTAATATTAGTAGACGTCAAGAAATGCCTATGAATTATTCACTTGTTATTAAACCATTTGATGTTTGGGGCTTTGATTATATGGGACCTTTTCCTTCCTCTAATGGGTATACACATATTTTAGTTGTTGTTGATTACGTTACTAAGTGGGTAGAAGCTATTCCAACTAGTAGTGTTGATCATAACACTTCTATTAAGATGCTTAAAGAAGTTATTTTTCCGAGGTTTGGAGTCCCTAGATATTTAATGACTGATGGTGTTTCAGATTTTATTCATGGTGCTTTTCGTAAAATGCTTGCTAACTGTGATGTTAATCATAGAATTGCATCTCCATACCATCCTCGGTCTAGTGGTCAAGTAGAATTGAGTAATAGAGAGATTAAATTGATTTTGCAAAAGACTGTTAACATATCTAGAAAGAATTGGTCCAAGAAACTTGATGATGCATTATGGGCTTATAGAACTGCTTATAAAAATCCAATGAGTATGTCTCTGTAAAATGGTTTATGGAAAGGCTTGTCACTTACCTCTTGAACTAGAACATAAGGCATATTGGGCTATTAAAGAGCTCAATTATGATTTCAAACTTGCCGATGAGAAGAGGTTATATGACATTAGCTCGCTTGACGAATGGAGAACCCAAGCCTATGAGAATGCCAAGTAGTTTAAAGAAAAATTTAAAAGATCGCATGACAAAAGGATACAAAAGCATGAGTTCAATGTAGGTGATTACGTTTTGCTATACAACTCTCGTTTAAGATTTTTTGCAGGAAAACTTCTCTCTAAATGGGAGGGTCCTTACATTATCGAGGAAGTCTATCGTTCCGGTGCCATCAAAATCACAACGTCGAAGGCACAAATTCGAAGGTCGTTAACGGTCAAAGAATCAAACACTATATCTCACGTAATCCCATAAATGTTGAAACCAATATAATTGACACCGTAACACCGGAGGAGTACATAAGGGACACTTTCCAGAATGTTTAAGACTCCGAAAGGAATAGGTATGTGGTACGGTAGGTAAACCGACTCCAAAACTGTTCAAATAGCAATTTCTCTCTGTTTTGGAATATTTAAAAAAGTAGGAAAATTTAAAGCAGTCCGAAAGAGACACGAGGCAGCCACGAGGGTGGAGGGCATGCCCTACCCCCCTGGGCGCGCCCACTGCCTCATGGCCACCTCGTGTGCCCTACAGACTCCGTTTTCTTGCACAATACTTCTTTTGGTCGGTAAAAATTCATTATATAATCTCCCGAAGGTTTTGACCATTGTACCAGGACCTAATCCTCTGTTTTTGTTTCTTGTTGTTTTCTACCAGGGCTTTCCAGGCCAGGCATTACACTACTGTAGGATGCTGCTAACACGACACTACGATCAGAGACCCTTGGACGAAACTATGTGCGATGCAATAATCACAAACGGTGGTGTAAAAAAACGTCAAAAGGTGCAAAATGTTTGCGATGGCGGAGACATCAAACACGGGTCAGATTTTACTTGCGTGTGCAATGCTGGGCATATGGTTGATCCAGCAGAACTGTTTGCGATGAGGAAGAACAACATAAACGGACAACTATATCAATGTGTGTGCCATATACGGCATATAGTTCACTCTGATGAATTGTGTGCTATTAGGGAATGCAACAGAAACGGTCAGCCTGATCAAGGTGTGTGTGATCTACAACATACGATTCACTTGGACAAACTGTTTTCGATTAGGCAAGAGAACCGAAATGGTTGATCTTAACAAGATGTGTGTGATATGAAGCATTTGCGATCAGCCAAAAGAACACAAATGATTTGTGTAAACCAGATGTGTGTGATACACAGCAAATAGCCCACTCGGATGAACTGTTTGCGATGAGAAATTATAACACAGACGGTTACTATGGTAAGTTCGTGTGCAATTCTGTTCGTACAAAAAACTTTGAAAAATACAAACGAGTTGCTTGCGGTGGCTACGAGTATCGCACACGATGCGTCTGCGAGTACTCGTGTGCGATGATTAGTAAGGTACACATAATGAATGGCCGCAAGGGTGATATGCTGATCATGGAGTCCGAGAAGTCGAGGTCGAAAGGCCACAGACTCATCTTTTTAGCCTATATTTTATTATAATTGTATGCATAAATAGATCATGAGTGTTTTGTGCCTTGCCACATGTGGCATTTTAAATTATCCTGAATATATAAGACAATTATTAACCGTTGCCATTGTAAATTTGCCTCAATAACGAGTAGAGCGCGCGCAGGGATGCCACGCGAGTAACCACGTGGTCAACCTTCTGGCACCCCGTGGGAGACGCGGCGGTGCATCCATATGACACAATGGTGATATCATGACCGTGTGTGATATTGGGAAGACAGGTACATGTACATCCGAGAACAAGGGCCCATGTTTTGGGCTTCTGATAAGTGGCATACGGTGATCCAAAAGAACTATTTGCAATGAGGCAGAACAACAGAAACGGGGTTTTTAGGCCCAGAACCATAAAAAATTACTTTGTTTCTCGTCACATTGTAGATTACAACGCAATAAGTAATTGCAAGCCTCTTCACATCGATCAAACTAGTGTGTGTTCACACTTAGCACCGAGCTACAAAAACTACCCACTTGAAATTACTTCACAGATCCTCTCTCCATCACCCACAAAACTTGTCTTTCCTGTCAAGTCATTCTGCCATGACCGGTAGGAGGAGTTTCGGGTGGGCATATAACCAGGCAGCAAAGACCAAGGCCGCGGAAGCACTAGAGAGGTCCCGCCGCGAAGCGGCAGCCGTAGTCGCAGCAGAGATGTCCCGGCGCACCGCGGAGCCCTCGAATGGGCTCTCATGGGCATGCGAGGGCTCTCACAAGCGCACTCGCCACGTCGGCGATCGCGACGAGCTAGCGTTTCTTAAGTCCTTGCCCGGCGATGACGACATTCTCGTTAGCCTCATTAAGCAGTAGGAGCTGTTCAACGGCTTGATGAAGCTGATCGAGATCAGCGATGCCTCGGTTGACAAGGCGATCGACCTCATCGAGCAACTCATGGGTGACAATGCAAAGCTCCTCAAGATGCTCAGTGAGAAGGAGGAGGAGGCTGCCGACTGGAAGATGCTGCATGAGCAGAGCAGTGCCTCGGGGATGACGCTGACAACGGTCATCGAGGAACTGATGGGTGACTTGAGGAAGCTCCGGATAGAGCGCAAGCAGGAGGTGGAGGAATCTGTGGCTGCTTTCAAGCAAAGTCGTGAGGAATTGAAGAAGGAGCTGGGGGATGTCATCGCCAAGCGATCCATCGAAGAGTAGATACAGTAGTGATCTAGATCGTTATCTGTGATTTCCTTCTTCTCTTGCCCCCGTGTCTTCCGGGCTTTGCTGCATGTGGCATTTCAAATTATCCGGAATATGTAAGACAATTATTATCTGCGCCATTGTAAATTTGTCGTCGTACTATCCGTTGCCATTTTAGTTGTCGTCGTATTATCCGTTGCCCTATGTGGAAATTTAAATTAGGTCGGAATACAATTTGAAAACACGAACAAAGAAATTAATGCCATGGGATCACAAGCAAATACCGGAGGCGAGCGCTTTAATTAACCCATTAATGTAGAAGTTGTGAGCGAGGCGGGCGGTGGCTCATGCATGGAGGTCAAAGAGCTCACTTCCCGGTGATCATGGGTGCCCTTGCTGCTCGCACGTGTCCCGTCCAGCCTGCGAGGTAGACAGGATGCACGCGTCTCGTCGAGCCTACGCGGAGGACTGCTCGCACGCGTCCCGTCGAGCCTGCACGGCAGACTTCTCGCGCTCGTCCTATCTAATAAAACAGCTGCACACACGACACTGAGTATGGCTAAATTCTGACACGGTTCATATAATATAACCGTTTGCGATATTAGCGTGTCAATTTTTTTGTTTCAAAAAGGACCCCGTTGGCTACTAACGTGTGCGCCTCTTCTCAAACTGGATGATTTTTTTACCACGGCATATATGTGCCATGTCATGAAACCATGCCAAGTTCATGTTTTTTGGGTGAGTTTTTGATTTACTAGGATTTAAAAACCAAGATTCTCAATGCTTCAGGACGACGACAAGTTTGTAATTCATTCTCATTCCTTAAACGAGACCTAAACATGCACCCAATGACAGATGTACAATTTCCCACCCATTTTGCTTCGCTGGAGCATGTGCTTGTAGTTCAAATTTGAATTATGGACTACATTAAATGCATAGAAAACTTAATTATTAGTAATAATATATACAATGGCCAAACAAACCCTAAACAGTTTCAAATTTCAGCATGACACTCCTGTTATTCTATGTTGCCAGTAGAAAACAAAGTTCAAGGCTTGAAGAGGCAACGATTATCGTTTCGCCCGCCGAAACCACGAGGGTAGCGAGAAGCTTTCGTTTGTAAGAGGCTTGTAATATAGCTTCACCCAAATTGGACAATTATATGTACCATGTAGTGACACCCTCCCAAGTTTCATGATTTCCTGATGAGTTTTGGATTTACATAGATTTATAAACCGTGAGTCGCAATATTTGTGGCCAAGGCAGGAGGGCGAGACGGTTGAATCCATTCCCATTTCGTTCCATGGGACCTAAACATGCACCCCAAGGACACATGTACGTTTTTCTAGGCATTTTGGTGCACTGGAGCATGTATTTGTAGTTCGGATTTGAATTATGGACATTAATTGCCTAGAAAACTCAATTAATGAATAAAAAGGGTCAAACGAACCCTGAATAATTTCAAAGTTCAGCGCTAATCTCCCGTTGTTCCATACGTGTTGCGTGTAGAAAAAAATATGAGGCTAGAAGAGGGAGCGATTATTGTTTAACCCACAAGGGGACACGTTTCCCTATCAAAACCATGAGGGTTCTTGCGACAGGCTCCGGTTTGTAAGAGGTTTGTAATAAAGCTTGGCCCAAATTGGCAATGTTTTTACCACGACATATATGTGCCATGATGTGACACCATGCCACCTTTAATGACTTTCTGGTGAGTTTTGGATTTATATGGGGATTTAAAAACCGAGATTCCAAATGTTTGAGGACAAGCTAAGACACCGGTCGGGTTGTAATTCGTTCCCATTCCTTGCATGGGACCTAAACATGCACCCAAGGGTACATATTCACCGCGGCATGCTGATTCGCGATTACTAGCGATTTCAACTTCATGTTCCCGAGTTGCAGAGAACAATCCGAACTGAGGCAATCTTTCCGGATTCGCTCCGCCTTACAGCCTTGCTTCCCATTGTCATTGCCATTGTAGCACGTGTGTGGCCCAGCCCATTTGTACTTCAGATTTGAATTATGGACATTAAATGCCTAGGAAACTCAACTAGTGTATAAAAAGGCCAAATGAACCCTGAATAAGTTTAAATTTCGACATGGATACCATGTCGTTCCATGTTGCATGTAGAAAAAAAAATACAAGGGAAAAAGAGGGAGCGACTATGTTTTGCCAAAAGGGGCACACGTTTCCCTATCAGAACCATTAGGCTTCCTTGAGAGAAGCTCCGGTTTGTAAGAGGTTTGTAATAAAGCTTGGCCCAACTTGGCAATGTTTTTACCAAGACATATATGTGCCATGACGTGACACCATCACTACTGGAATTAGGGATTTTGCCGTCTGCCAGTTCTTTGCCATCAGCTACCAAGAAGCAGACGGCAAACAACTGGCAGACGACAAAGAAGGTCTTTGCCATGTGTCATTTCTTTGCCGTCTGCTGGCTGACAACAAAGAACCTTTGCCGCCAGCTGGCTCACGGCAAAGAGAGAGGTGGCCCCACTAACGAGCTGATTAGAAAAAACTTAACGCCCCCCTCTTTGCCGTCTGCTAGCAGACGACAAAGATAAAAAAAAAGCGGACGACAAAGGCGGGGCGGACGTCAAAGACTAACCTAACTAACCGAACTAACGGCCGAGCCCCCCCCCCGCCTGTTACTCTCTCTGTTTCTCTCCCTCTCTCCTCCCCGACGACACCAGATCCACCCACCGCTGCACCCGCCGCCCAGCGCCACCCT
>NC_057801.1:566894808-566905426 GCF_018294505.1 Triticum aestivum
GCTCCGATAAGTTATTTTTTTCTATTTTTTATTTTTTTTTGCTGTTTAATTGTTAGTGTTAGATTTAGTGCTAGATATGTGTTAGTGTTAGTGTTAGATTTAGTGCTACATATGTGTTAGTGTTAGATTTAGTGTGTTGGTCAATGAGTGGTGCTCAAAAGAATGGCTAGCCCTCCACAATGAGGCCCAGGACAAATGTGCCCAAATGGAAGGTGTGCCACACCATCAAGGCAGCTCCAACTTATATCAGTTCAGGCAGAATTGGGTATGTGCTTTGCTTCATGATTCATGAAATTCATTCATCATGCTAGCTTTAGCCCTTTAATTACCAATTTACTTTGTTTCTCTCTTTTAGGCAAGCTACAATAAGCCAGATAAGGTGCCAGAGGTGTACGTGTTTGAAACATGCCCTAGAGGCAATAATAAAATGGTTATTATTATATTTCCTTGTTCATGATAATTGTCTATTGTTCATGCTAAAATTGTACCAACTTGAAATCGTAATACATGTGTGAATACGTAGACCACAACATGTCCCTAGTGAGCCTCTAGTTGACTAGCTCGTTGATCAATGGACATTGGATGTCATTGATAACGGGATCACATCATTAGGAGAATGATGTGATGGACAAGACCCAATCCTAAGCATAGCACAAGATCGTGTAGTTCGTTTGCTAAAGCTTTTCTAATGTCAAGTATCAGTTTCTTAGACCATGAGATTGTGTAACTCCCGGATACCAAAGGCGTGCTTTGGGTGTACCAAACTTCACAACGTAACTGGGTGACTATAAAGGTGCATTACAGGTATCTCCGAAAGTGTCTGTTGGGTAGGCACGAATCGAGACTAGGATTTGTCACTCCGTATGACGGAGAGGTATCTCTGGGCCCACTCGATAATGCATCATCATAATGAGCTCAATGTGAC
Organism: Triticum aestivum; assembly: GCF_018294505.1. Taxonomy (NCBI): domain Eukaryota; kingdom Viridiplantae; phylum Streptophyta; class Magnoliopsida; order Poales; family Poaceae; genus Triticum; species Triticum aestivum. Next base: position 566,895,734 of record NC_057801.1, read on the forward strand.
TAAGTAGTTAGTCACGGGATCATGCATTACGGAACGAGTAAAGTGACTTGCCGGTAATGCGATTGAACAAGGTATTGGGATACCGACGATCGAATCTCGGGCAAGTAACGTACCGATTGACAAAGGGAATTGCATACGGGATTGCTTGAATCCTTGACATCGTGGTTCATCCAATGAGATCATCGTGGAACATGTGGGAGCCAAGATGGGTATCCAGATCCCGCTGTTGGTTATTGACCAGAGAGCTGTCTCGGTCATGTCTGCATGATTCCCGAACCCGTAGGGTCTACACACTTAAGGTTCGATGACGCTAGGGTTATAAGGGAAGTTTTTATGTGGTTACCGAATGTTGTTCGGAGTCCCGGATGAGATCTCGGACGTCATGAGGAGTTCCAGAATGGTCCGGAGGTAAACAATGATATATAGGTAGTGAGGTTTTGGCCACCGGAAGTATTTCGGGGGTCAGCGGTAATGTACCAGGACCACCGGAAGGGTTCCGGGGGTCCACGGGAGGGGCCACAAGCCCTGGAGGCTTGCATGGGCCTAGAGTGGAAAGGTACCAGCCCCAGAGTGGGCTGGTGCGCCTCCCACCAATGCCCAAGGCGCAGCTAGGAGGGGAGAGGGGAAACCCTGGGCGCAGATGGGCCTAAAGGCCCACCCTAGGGCGCGCCCCCTCTCTCCCCCTCTTGGCCGCCCCCTCCAAGTCCCATCTAGGGATGCCGCACCCCTAGGGTGGGAACCCTAGATAGGGGCGCAGCCACCTCCCATCCTCCTATAAATAGTGGGGGTTTTGGGGCTGCCAGACACATGAGTTTTTACCTCTCCTGGCGCAGCCATACCCCTCTCCCTCCTCGTCTCTCGCAGTGCTTGGCGAAGCCCTGCTAGAGTGCCACGCTCCTCCATCACCACCACGCCGTTGTGCTGCTTCTGGACGGAGTATTCCCCAACCTCTCCCTCTCTCCTTGCTGGATCAAGGCACAGGAGACGTCACCGGGCTGCACGTGTGTTGAACGCGGAGGTGCCGTCCATTCGGCACTAGGATCTTCGGTGATTTGGATCACGACGACTATGACTCCATCAACCCCGTTCTCTTGAACGCTTCTGCTTGCGATCTACAAGGGTATGTGGATGCACTCCTCTATCGTTGCTAGTCTCTCCATAGATAGATCTTGGTGACTCGTAGGAAAATTTTGAATTTCTGCTACGTTCCCCAATAGTGGTATCAGAGCCAGGTTTATTGCATAGATTCTATGCACGAGTAGAACACAAGTGGTTGTGGGTGTTGATTTTGTTCAATTTGCTTACCGTTACTAGTCCGATCTTGTTTCGACGGTATTGTGGGATGAAGCGGCCCGGACTGACCTTACACGTACACTTACGTGAGACAGGTTCCACCGACTGACATGCACTTGTTGCATAAGGTGGCTAGCGGGTGCCAGTCTCTCCCACTTTAGTCAGATCGGATTCGATGAAAAGGGTCCTTATGAAGGGTAAATAGCAATTGGCATATCACGTTGTGGTTTTGGCATAGGTAAGAAACGTTCTTGCTAGAAACCTATAGCAGCCACGTAAAAACTTGCAACAATAATTAGAGGACGTCCAACTTGTTTTTGCAGCATATGTCGTGTGATGTGATATGGCCAAGTAGGATATGATGAATGAAATATATGTGATGTATGAGATTGATCATATTCTTGTAATAGGAATCAGGACTTGCATGTCGATGAGTATGACAACCGGCAGGAGCCATAGGAGTTGTCTTTATTTATTGTATGACCTGCGTGTCACTGAATAACGCCGTGTAATTACTTTACTTCATTGCTAAACCGTTAGCCATAGTAGTAGAAGTAATAAGTTGGTGAGACAACTTCACGGAGACATGATGATGGAGATCATGATGATGGATATCATGGTGTCATGCCGGTGACGATGATGATCATGGAGCCCCGAAGATGGAGATCAAAAGGAGCAAAATGATATTGGCCATATCATGTCACCATTTGATTGCATGTGATGTTTATCATGTTTATGCATCTTATTTGCTTAGAACGACGGTAATAAATAAGATGACCCCTCATTAAAATTTCAAGAAAGTGTTCCCCCTAACTGTGCACCGTTGCGAAAGTTCGTTGTTTCGAAGCACCACGTGATGATCGGGTGTGATAGATTCTAACGTTCACATACAATGGGTGTAAGCCAGATTTACACACGCGAAACACTTAGGTTGACTTGACGAGCCTAGCATGTACAGACATGGCCTCGGAACACAAGAGACCGAAAGGTCGATCATGAGTCGTATAGTAGATACGATCAACATGAAGATGTTCACCGAAGATGACTAGTCCGTCTCACGTGATAATTGGACACGGCCTAGTTGACTCGGATCATGTATCACTTAAGATGACTATAGGGATGTCTATCTGAGTGGGAGTTCATCAAATAGTGTGATTAGATGAACTTAATTATCATGAACATAGCCAAAAGGTCTTTGCAAATTATGTCGTAGCTCGCGCTTTAGTTCTATTGTTTTAAGATATGTTCCTAGAGAAAATTTAGTTGAAAGATGAAGTAGCAATTATGCGGACTGGGTCTGTAAACTCAGGATTGTCCTCATTGCTGTGTAGAAGGCTTATGTCCTTAATGCACCGCTCGGTGTGCTGAACCTCGAACGTCGTCTGTGGATGTTGCGAACATCTGACATACACGTTTTGATGACTACGTGATAGTTCAGTAATGGTAAACAGTTTAGAATTGAGGCGCCGAAGATGGTTTTTGAAACGTCATGGAACATATGAGATGTTTCAAGGGCTGAAATTGGGATTTCAGGCTTGTGCCCACGTCAAGAGGTGTGAGACCTCCGACGAGTTTCTTAGCCTGCAAACTAAGGGAGAAAAGCTCAATTGTTGAGCATGTGCTCAGATTGTCTGAGTACTACAATCACTTGAATTGAGTGGGAGTTAATCTTCCAGATGAGATAGTGATGGTTCTCCATAGTCACTGCCATCAAGCTATTAGAGCTTCGTGATGAACTATAACATATTAGGGATAGACATGACGATCCTTGAGCAATTCGTGATGTTTGACACCGCGAAAGTAGATATCAAGAAGGAGCATCAATTGTTGATGGTTAGTGAAACCACTAGTTTCAAGAAGGGCAAGGACAAGAAAGGATACTTCATGAAACGGCAAATCAATTGCTGCTCTAGTGAAGAAACCCAAGGTCGAACCCAAACCCGAGACTAAGTGCTTCTGTAATGAGGGGAACAGTCACTGAAGCAGAACTACCCTAGATACTTGGTAGATGAGAAGGCTGGCAAGGTCGACAGGAGTATATTGGATATACATTATATTGATGTGTACTTTACTAGTACTCCTAGTAGCACCATGGTAATAGATACCGGTTCAGTTGCTAAGTGTTAGTAACTCGAAATAAAAGGCTATGGAATAAACGGAGACTAGCTAAAGTCAAGGTGACGATATGTGTTGGAAGTATTTCCAAGGTTGATGTGATAAAACATCGCATGCTCCCTCTGCCATCGGGTTCGGTGTTAAACCTAAATAATTGTTATTTGGTGTTTGCGTTGAGCATATACATGATTGGATTATGTCTATCGCAATACGATTATTCATTTAAGGAGAATAATGGTTGCTCTGTTTATTTGAAAAATACCTTCAATGGTCTTGCACCTAAAATGAATGGTTTATTGAATCTCGATCATAGTGATACACATGTTCATGCCAAAAGATATAAGATAGTAATGAGAGTACCACCTACTTGTGGCACTGCCATTTGAGTCATATTGGTATAAATGCATGAAGAAGCTCCATGTTGATGGATCTTTTGGACTCACTCATTTTTTGAAAAGTTTGAGACATGCGAACCATGTCTATTAGTATGTACGCATGAAGAAACTCCATGCAGATGGATCATTTGGACTCACTTGATTTTGAATAACTTGAGACATGCAAATCATACCACATGGGCAAGATGACTGAAAGGCCTCATTTTCAGTGAAATGGAACAAGAAAGCAACTTGTTGGAAGTACACATTTTGATGTGTGCAGTCCAATGAGTGCTGAGGCACGCAGTGGATGTCGTTATGTTCTTACTTCACAGATGATTTGAGTAGATGCTGAGTATATTTACTTGATGAAACACAAGTCTGAATTATTGAAAGGTTCAAGTAATTTCAGAGTGAAGTTGAAGATCATCGTGACAAGAGGATAAAATGTCTATGATATGATCACAGAGATGAATATCTGAGTTATGAGTTTGGTATACAATTAAGACATTGTGGGAATTGTTTCACAACTAATACCGCCTGGAACACCAGTGTGATGGTGTGTCCGAACATCATAGATGCACCCTATTGGATATGGGGCATACCATGATGTCTCTTATCAAATTACCAGTATCGTTTATGGGTTAGGCATTAGAGACAACCACATTCACTTCAAATAGGGCACCACGTAATTCCGTTGAGATGACATTGTATGAACTATGGTTTAGAGAAACCCAGGCTGTCGTTTCTTGAAAGTTTGGGGCTTCGACGCTTATGTCAAAAGTTTCATCCTGATAAGCTCGAACCCAAAGCGGATAAATACATCTTCATAGGACACCCAAAACAGTTGGGTATACCTCCTAATTCAGATCCGGAAGCAAAAGTAATTGTTTCTAGAAACGGGTCCTTTCTAGAGAATAAGTTTCTCTCGAAAGAATTGAGTGGGAGGATGGTGGAGACTTGATACGGTTATTGAACTGTCACTACAACTAGTGTGTAGCAGGGCACAGGAAGTTGTTCCTGTGGAACCTACACCAATTGAAGTGGAAGCTGATGATAGTAATCATGAAGCTTCGGAACAAAGTCACTACCGAACCTCGTAGGACGACAAGGACGCGTACTGCTTCAGAGTGGTACGGTAATCCTGTCTTGGAGGTCATGTTGTTAGACAACAATGAACCTACGAGCTATGGAGAAGCGATGGTGGGCCCGGATTCTAACAAATGGCTCGAGGCCATAAAATCCAAGAGAAGATCCATGTATAAAACAAAGTGTAGACTTTGGAAGAACTACTTGATGGTCATAAGGCTGTTGGGTACAGATGGATTTTAATAGGGAAGACATACAATGATGGTAAGTTTCACCATTAACAAAGCTCGACTTGTCGCTAAGATGTTTTCCGACAAGTTCAAGGAGTTGAGTATGATGAGATTTTCTCACTCGTAGCGATGCTAAGAGTCTGTTGAAATTATATTAGCAGTTACTGCATTATTTATGAAATCTTGCAGATAGGATGTCAAAAACCATTGTTTCCTCGACATTTTTCTTGAGGAAAGGTTGTATGTGATACAACCAGAAGGTTTTGTCAATCCTAAAAGATGCTAACAAGTATGCAAAGCTCCAGCAATCCTTCTAAGGACTGGAGTAAGCATCTCGCAGTTGGAATATATGCTTTGATGAGATGATCAAAGATTTTGGGTTTATACAAAGTTTATGAGAAACATGTATTTCCAAAGAAGTGAGTGGGAGCACTATAGAATTTCTGATGAGTATATGTTGTTGATATATTGTTGATCAGAAATGATGTAGAATTTCTAGAAAGCATATAGGGTTATTTGAAAAGTGTTTTTCAACGGAAAACCTGGATTAAGCTACTTGAACATTGAGCATCAAGATCTATAAGGATAGATCAAATACACTTAATAATACTTTCAAATGAACACACACCGTGACAAGATTTTGAAGTAGTTCAAAATAGATCGGCAAAGAAGGAGTTCTTGGATGTGTTATAAGGTGTGAGTATTGAGTAAGACTCAAGACCTGACCACGGCAGAATAGAGAGAAAGGATGAAGGTCGTCCCATATGCTTTAGACGTAGGCTTTACAGTATGCTATGCTGTGTACCGCACCTGAAGTGTGCCTTGCCATGAGTCAGTCAAGGGGTACAAGAATGATCCAGGAATGGATCACAAGATAACGGTCAAAAAATTTCTTAGTAACTAGTGGACTAAGGAATTTTCTCGATTATGGAGGTGGTAAAAGAGTTCGTCGTAAAGGGTTACACCGATGCAAACTTTGGCACTAATCCGGATGACTCTGAGTAGTATACCGGATTCGTATAGTAGAATAGTTATTTGGAAAAGCTCCAATTAGCGCGTGGTAGCTGCATCTAGGAGATGACATAGAGATTTGTAAAGCACCCATGGATCTGAAAGATTCATACCCATTGACTAATAACCTCTCTCACAAGCAAGATATGATCAAACCCAATGGGTGTTGGACTCGTTGCAATCACATAGTGATGTGAACTAGATTATTGACTCTAGTGCAAGTGGGAGACTATTTAAAATATGCCCTAGAGGCAATAATAAAATGGTTATTATTATATTTCCTTGTTCATGATAATTGTCTATTGTTCATGCTAAAATTGTATCAACTTGAAATCGTAATACATGTGTGAATACGTAGACCACAACATGTCCCTAGTGAGCCTCTAGTTGACTAGCTCGTTGATCAATGGACATTGGATGTCATTGATAACGGGATCACATCATTAGGAGAATGATGTGATGGACAAGACCCAATCCTAAGCATAGCACAAGATCGTGTAGTTCGTTTGCTAAAGCTTTTCTAATGTCAAGTATCAGTTTCTTAGACCATGAGATTGTGTAACTCCCGGATACCAAAGGCGTGCTTTGGGTGTACCAAACTTCACAACGTAACTGGGTGACTATAAAGGTGCATTACAGGTATCTCCGAAAGTGTCTGTTGGGTAGGCACGAATCGAGACTAGGATTTGTCACTCCGTATGACGGAGAGGTATCTCTGGGCCCACTCGATAATGCATCATCATAATGAGCTCAATGTGACTAAGTAGTTAGTCACGGGATCATGCATTACGGAACGAGTAAAGTGACTTGCCGGTAATGAGATTGAACAAGGTATTGGGATACCGACGATCGAATCTCGGGCAAGTAACGTACCGATTGACAAAGGGAATTGCATACGGGATTGCTTGAATCCTTGACATCGTGATTCATCCAATGATATCATTGTGGAACATGTGGGAGCAAACATGGGTATCCAGATCCCGCTGTTGGTTATTGGCCAGAGAGCTGTCTCGGTCATGTCTGCATGATTCCCGAACCCGTAGGGTCTACACACTTAAGGTTCGATGACGCTAGGGTTATAAGGAAAGTTTGTATGTGGTTACCGAATGTTGTTCGGAGTCTCAGATGAGATCCCGGACGTCACGAGGAGTTCCGGAATGGTCCAGAGGTAAAGAATGATATATAGGTAGTGAGGTTTTGGTCACCGGAAGTATTTCGGGGGTCACCGGTAATGTACCCGGACCACGGGAAGGGTTCCAGGGGTCCACCGGGAGGGGCCACAAGCCCCGGAGGCTTGCATGGGCCTAGAGTGGAAAGGGACCAGCCCTAGAGTGGGCTGGTGCGCCTCCCACCAAGTCCCAAGGCACAGCTAGGAGGGGAGAGGGGAAACCCTAGGAGCAGATGGGCCTAAAGGCCCACCCTAGGGCGCTCCCCCTCTCTCCCCCTCTTAGCCGCCCCCTCCAAGTCCCATCTAGGGATTCCGCACCCCTAGGGTGGGAACCCTAGATGGGGGCGCAGCCACCTCCCCTCCTCCTATAAATAGTGGGGGTTTTTGGGCTGCCAGACACATGAGTTTTCACCTCTCCTGGCGCAGCCCTACCCCTCTCCCTCCTCGTCTCTTGCAGTGCTTGGCGAAGCCCTGCTGGAGTGCCACGCTCCTCCATCACCACCACGCCGTTGTGCTGCTGCTGGACGGAGTCTTCCCCAACCTCTCCCTCTCTCCTTGCTGGATCAAGGCACAAGAGACGTCACCGGGCTGCATGTGTGTTGAACGCGGAGGTGCCGTCCGTTCAGCACTAGGATCTTTGGTGATTTGGATCACGACGACTATGACTCCCTCAACCCCGTTCTCTTGAACGCTTCCGCTCGCGATCTACAAGGGTATGTAGATGCACTCCTCTCTCGTTGCTAGTCTCTCCATAGATAGATCTTGGTGACTCGTAGGAAAATTTTGAATTTCTGCTACGTTCCCCAACAGTACGACCTGTATGCCATGGCCCACACTGCCTCTTACAAGAAAGTCAAGGCATTCTCTCAGTCTGACCTCGATGATCCAAAGAACTTCACCAACATCTCCTCCCAAGACAAGCTCGTGAAATATAGAGATCAGGGGAAGGCGAGGAAAGGGGAGGACTTTAACCCGAGCCAGGGTCACATTAATCCAGAGCTGCTGATGATATCTGGTGGCGGGAGGTCCCATGGATCCATAGCCATGGGAGATGGACTTATCCGTTGTTCTAGCACTCTCCCAGAGATCAAGGCGTGCCAGTCGAGCTCCGCTCCTGAGATAAGGCCTCGTGAACGGCGAGTCCAACTCGCCTTCAAGGTTAGTTATACGTACTCAGCTATCTTTCTCCATTACATTGTGTGTGCTTCCATCAATGATTACAAATGGTAATGAGGAGTGGTGTTGCAGGCTGCTATACAGAGTGAGAGAGATAGAACGGAGAAACTTCTGGCAGAGGCGGCGGAGAGGCAGCGGGAGTTGGAGGAGAGGACGACAAAGATGTTGGAGGATGAGAGGGCACGGAATGACATGCAGGCAAGGCCATGTACGAGCTCCTTGTGGTAAGTTTCTTCTGCAGATTAGCCAAAACATTCATGTAGTGTTTGTCTCATTACTAACTAGTATGACTGAGTCATCAAAACCAAATGTGCAGTTTGTGTGCGAGAAGTCCGGTCAGACCGCTCCGCCAATGCCAGTGATTGCTCCTGGGACCACGGTGAGTTTAATTTGAATGGACATTACTTGCTAGTCTTAACATTTGAGTGTAATCATGCTAACAAGACATTGGAAATGATCTTTGGTGTAGCGTAACTCCAGACAAGCATCGCACGATCCTTCTCCAGCTACCGGCACGAGCCAGCTCACTCCTACACCTCCATGATCACGGTAAGTGTCTCTAGTGTTTTGCTTAACAAATGCTTAAAGACCTAGACTTAGCTTTATTTCCTCCAATATGCTTACCATAATGACCTAGAGTTAGCTTCTTTTCCTCCAAAATGACTTAATAAGCTTACTTACCTCCAAAACCATCCATTTTACCTAAGTTAGCTCTAAAACGATATGTACTTAGCTTACTTATGTCAAAAATGGCATAATTAGCTTAGTTAGCTCATAAACAATCCATTTTACCTAAGTTAGATCTAAAATGACCCATTTTACCTTAGTTAGCTCATAAATGATCCATTTTACCCAAGTTAGCTCTAAAATGACCCATTTTACCTAGATTAGCTCCTAAATGATCCATTTTACCTAGATTAGCTCCTAAATGATCCATTTTACCTACGTTAGCTCTAAAATGACCCATTTTACCTAGGTTAGCTCCAAAATGACCCATCTTACCTAGGTTAGCTCTAAAATGATGCATTTTACCCAAGTTGGCTCTAAAATGAACCATTTTTACCTAGATTAGCTCATAAATGATCCATTTCACCTAAGTTAGCTCACAAACGATCCATTTTACCTAGGTTAGCTCCAAAATGACCCATCACACCTAGGTTAGCTCTAAAATGATGCTTTTTACCTAAGTTAGCTCATAAACGATCCATTTCACCTAGGTTAGCTCATAAACGATCCA
>NC_057801.1:566905794-566934024 GCF_018294505.1 Triticum aestivum
ATGATCCATTTCACCTAAATTAGCTCATAAATGATCCATTTCACCTAAGTTAGCTCATAAACGATCCATTTCACCTAAGTTAGCTCATAAATGATCCAGTTCACCTTAGTTAGCTCATAAATGATCCATTTCAACTAAGTTAGCTCATAAATGATCCATTTCACCTAAGTTAGCTCATAAACGATCCATTTCACCTAAATTAGCTCATAAATGATCCATTTCACCTAAGTTAGCTCATAAATGATCCATTTCAACTAAGTTAGCTCATAAATGATCCATTTAACCTAAGTTAGCTCATAAATGACATATACTTCTTCTTGTAGTCTTCTTCTTCTAGTCACCTTTTTCTAACTTTATTATTTGCCATTTTGCAGATTTCATTCACTTCACGGAAGCTAGCTTGCTATGATGGAGTGCTTGTGTTTTCTTTCATTATCTTCAAGTATTCTTCTAGCTTGCTATGATGGAACTTGCTATCTTGATGAAACGTTGCATTGTAATATGTATGGATGGAACAATGTGTATGTGCAACTTGCTATGTATGAATGGATGGAACTATATATGTATGTACGATGAAACTTATGTGCTGGATATGTCATATGTTTGCTATTAAATAGCCCTGTGAAATATATATATATTTGCTGTGAAAATTGTTGGATTTAAAAAAACAGAAAAAAGAGGCAATGCAGGATCTTTGCCGTCAGCCACTGATGGCAAAGCCACCTTTGCTGACATCCGCGGATGGCAAAGGCACCTTTGCCGATAGCCGCAGATGGCAAAGAAGCCACGCGGTGGCGACCTGTGCTTCCTGGGAGCTGACCCATTTGGTTAGTTTGCCTACAGCGGCGGACGGCAAAGGCTTTGCCTACAGTGGCAGACGACAAAGAATGACCAAATTTGCCTATAGCGGCGGACGACAAAGGCTTGTCGTGCAGTGACGTCCAGTTGACATCATTCGGCGGACGGCAAAGGCCGGATAATTTTTGCCATCAGCGGCGGACGGCAAAGGCTGCCGTTAGCCACCTAACGGACTAATAGCGTATTTTTTGCCGTCTGCTTTCTTTGCCATCAGCTGCTGATGGCAAAGGCCCCTTTGTCGTCCGCCTCAGAAAGCAGACATCAAAGTAGCTCTTTGCCGATCCTATCTTTGCCGGAGTCTTTTGCCATCCGCGGTAGACGGCAAAGGCCTTTGTCGTCCGCCATCCCTGCCTTTGCCGTCTGCCGTGGCAGATGGCAAAGTAGCTGATTCCTATAGTGGCATGCCACCTTTGATGACTTTCTTGTGAGTTTTGGATTTTATGGGGATTTAAAAACCGAGATTCCAAATGTTTGAGGATGAGCTAGGACGCCGGTACGGTTGTAATTCGTTCCCATTCCTAGCATGAGACCTAATTAAATATGCACCCAAGGACACATGCATGTACAACTTTTTTGGCCATTTTGGTGAACTTGAGCATGTATTTGTAGTTCAGATTTGAATTATGGACATTAAATGCCTAGGAAACTCAATTAGTGTATAAAAAGGCCAAACAAGCCCTGAATAAGTTTTAATTTCATCATGGATATCATGTCATTCCATGTTGCCCGTAGAAGAAAATACAAGGCAAAAAGAGGCAATGATTACATTTCCACAACAAGGGGAACATGTTTCCCTATCGGAACCACAAGGCTTCTTGTTGAGAGAAGCTCTGATTTGTAAGAGGTTCGTAATAAAGCTTGGCCCAAATTGGACAATGTTTTTACCATGACATATATGTGCCATGACGTGACACCATGCCTACTTTCATGACTTTTTGGTGAGTTTTGGATTTACAGGGATTTAAAAACAGAGATTCCAAATGTTTGAGGACGAGCCAGGACGCTGGTATGGTTGTAATTCATTCCCATTCCTGGCATGCATGGGACCTAAACATGCACCCAAGGACACATACATGTATTTTTTTAGCCATTTTGGTGAACTGGAGCATGTATCTGAGGTTCAGATTTGAATTATGGCATTAAATGCCTATGAAACTAAATTAGTGTATAAAAAGGCCAAACGAACCCCGAATAAGTTTAAATTTCAGCATGGATATCCTGTCGTCACATGTTGCCTGTGGAAGAAAATACAAGGCGAAAAGAGGCAGTGATTATGTTTCGCCACAAGGGGGACACGTTTCCCTATTGGAACCATGAGGCTTCTTTAAGAGAAGCTCCGGTTTGTAAGAGGTTTGTAATAAAGCTTGGCCCAAATTGGACAATGTTTTTACCACGACATATATGCGCCATGACGTGACACCATGCAAACTTTCATGAATTTCTGGTGAGTTTAGGATTTATGGTGATTTAAAAACCGAGATTCTAAATGTTTGAGGACGAGCCAGGACGCCGGTACGGTTGTAATTCGTTCCCATTCCTGGCATGGGACCTAAACATGCACCCAAGGACACATGTATAATTTTTCTAGCCATTTTGGTGAACTGTAGCATGTATGAAGTCCAGATTTGTATTAGGGACATTAAATGCCTAGGAAACTCAATTAGTCTATAAAAAGGCCAAACGAAAGTCGTGTGCCTACCAAATCGTGGCCGATGCCGCACGCGATCTGACTCAGACGTTCTGATTGGCCAAAACCCAAACCCCATGGACCGTACGTCTGCATCGTTGGATGCTCCCAGATCGAACAACAACCCTCAGCCCTTTTGACAGCACATGCAGTACATGGGTAAGCACTGTGCGCATGCGTTGTGCTAGCTCACGCTTCCTTCTCTTGTACGTTTTCTAAACAGGCTACCATTTCCCGCCACTCCTCTCATCGGTTTCCCGCCTCTTCTCCCACCGGTTTCCCGCTACTAGTGTTAGTGCTCATTGAAGGCTAGGCGGTGACACACCAGCCATCGCACACAGTTTCCAAAAGAACAAATGTGTGTGATAGGAGGGAGTAGGTCCCATAGGGTGACTAGCGTGAAACGCCTTAAAGGCAAGGAGGCAATTCCTATCAGCAAGGTGCAGCTTCCCATTCGCTAGCCTAGTCGAATAGAACACAGAATTTAAGCGTGCTCGGGTCAGAGTAGTCCAAAGATGGGTTACCCCATGGGAAGTTGCATATTGTATAAACCTTGGGATCATCCTTGTTTGGCTAATTTGTAGACTATGTTTTTATAGGTTATTTTTTGTTGTAAAATCACGACAACTGTGCAAGCGCGAGCAAAATGGTGCAGGTACTGGCTTAACCGTGTGCGATGCAAGTGTGCTATAAAATCACCACGACTGCGCAAGAGCGAGCAAATGGTGGAGGTACTGGGTTAACCGTGTGCGATGCAAGTGGGCTGTAAAATCACCATGACTGCGCAAGCACGAGCAAAATGGTGCAGGTACTGGCTTAAATGTGTGCGATGCAAGTGCGCTGTAAAATCACCACACCTGCTCAAGCGCGGGCAAATGGTGGAGGTACTGGCTTAACCGTGTGCGATGCAAGTGCGATGTAAAATCACCACGACTGCGCAAGCTAAAGGCGGGTGAGTTTATTTAGAAATTAGGATGAACCGTGTGTGATAGACCAGCTAGCTAGAAATATAAAAAAAACTACCCGCCTTGAGCATTGCAAAAATCGGCGGTTCCGCCACTTTTTCTTATTATCATACACGCATATTCTTATTGGACCATGCACGATCTTAGGCACTCCTAATATGTATCCAACGTATCTATAATTTTTGATTGTTCCATGCTATTATATTATCAATCTTGGATGTTTTATATGCATTTATATGCTATTTTATATGATTTTTTGGACTAACTTATTAACCTAAAGCCCAGTGCCAGTTTCTCTTTTTTCCTTGTTTTTGAGTTCTACAGAAAAGGAATACCAAACGGAGTCCAATTGACCTGCCAATTTTTGTGGATTTTGTTTGGACCAAAAGAAGCCCCCGAAGTAAAAGAATTGGGCTAGAAGAGTCCCGAGCCATCCACGAGTGTGGAGGGCGTGCCCTACCCCCTGGGCGCCCCCCCTATCTCGTGGATGACTCGGAGACCCCCTGACGTGAGACCGACGCCAAAAATTCCTATAAATACAAAAACAGCCGAAAAGAAACCTAGATCGGGAGTTCCACTGCCGCAAGCCTTTGTAGCCACCAAAAACCAATCGGGACCCTGTTCCGATACCCTGCCAGAGGGGGAATTCATCACCGGTGGCCATCTTCATCATCCCGACGCTCTCCATGACGAGGAGGGAGTAGTTCACCCTCGGGACTGAGGGTATGTACCAGTAGCTATGTGTTTGATCTCTCTCTCTCTCTCACGTTCTCTCTATGGCACGATCTTGATGTACCGCGAGCTTTACTATTATAGTTGGATCTTATGATGTTTCTTCCCCTCTACCTTCTTGTAATGGATTGAGTTTTCCCTTTGAGGTTATCTTATCGGATTGAGTCTTTAAGGATTTGAGAACACTTGATGTATGTCTTGCATGGGATACCCGTGGTGAGAATGGGGTATTCTATTGATTCACTTGATGTATGTTTTGGTGATCAACTTGCGGGTTCCGTGACCTTGGGAATCTACGCATAGTGGTTGGCACACATTTTTGTCTTGACTCTCTGATAGAAACTTTGGGGCACTCTTTGAAGTTCTTTGTGTTGGTTGAATAGATGAATCTGAGATTGTGTGATGCATATCATATAATCATGCCCACGGATACTTGAGGTGACAATGGAGTATCTAGGTGACATTAGGGTTGGTTGATATGTGTCTTAAGGTGTTATTCTAGTACAAACTCTAGGATGGATCGAATGGAAAGAATATCTTCGTGTTATTTTACTACGGACTCTTGAATAGATCGATCAGAAAGAATAACTTTGAGATGGTTTCGTACCCTACAATAATCTCTCCGTTTGTTCTCCGATATTAGTGACTTTGGAGTGACTCTTTGTTGCATGCTGAGGGATTGTTATATGATCTAATTGTGTCATCATTGTTGAGAGAACTTGCACTAGTGAAAGTATGAACCCTAGGCCATGTTTTGAAGCATTGCAATATCGTTTGTGCTCACTTTTATCATTAGTTACCTTGCTGTTTTTATATTTTCAGATTACAAAAACCTATATCTACCATCCATATTGCACTTGTATCACCATCTCTTCACCGAACTAGTGCACCTATACAATTTGCCATTGTATTGGGTGTGTTGGGGACACAAGAGACTCTTTGTTATTTGGTTGCAGGGTTGTTTGAGAGAGACCATCTTCATCCTACGCCTCCCACGGATTGATAAACCTTAGGTCATCCACTTGAGGGAACATTTCTACTGTCATACGAACCTCTGCACTTGGAGGCCCAACAACGTCTACAAGAAGAAGGTTGTGTAGTAGACATCAACTCCCGCCCCGCATCAATTTATTTACCCAAATTTTAGTAGCCGTCGTACTTGAACCGCCGCCCACACTCCTCCAGCACCGACCTTATAGTAAAATTGCAGTAGCCAAGGCATTTGAACTGTCACCCTCCCTCGTCCACCACCATCTCTGCCCACCATTACTAAAAATTTCAGTAGCCACGGCGTATCCACAAACACCACAATCCCCCCACCACCACAGTCCCCCCACCCGCCCCCTCCCCCCTTGAATCCTAGCTCGCGGCCGCCGCCGGCGCCGCCGCCAACCCATGCCGGTCTGCCCGTTCCTCCTAGCTTAGATAATAAAGTTCAGGTTACCCAGCGATTCCCATACCGTTGGCCCACCCCCCTGAGTTTTTAAATGAGGCTTGCGGTGTCCCTCCCCGCCAGATCCACATCCCCTGCTCCAGAATGTCGCAGCTAAGCTTGACCACGTATCCCGGGGAGCCCGACGAGCATTCGGCCATGAAATGGTTTATCCTGACCTCTCGGGCGGATGTTGGCGAGATGGCCACCATTCGCCCTGACCTGTCGATCCCAGAGCAACACGTCACCGCGGCAGCCGGCGAAGACATTAACTACGTTGCCATGTCGAAGGCTTCATGTCAGCGGGCTTGCGTATTACTGTATCTCTGGAAAGCTGACTATGACATCAAGCTCGTCGACAGCGACGGCTTCACGGTGGCCACGTCACAGGTTACATGGTCTATCCCCAACCCCTCTGGTTCGACCGCCCTTGATCTCTTAGAAGGCCCTGCCGTTGATCTCCTCCGCCAAGCGGTCAAGGATTTGTGATCCTTATACGCCATCGAGCCCATTTTGTCATTTCTGAAGGACACGTTCTATGGCAGCGGCTTGGAATCCTCAATTGCCAAGTCATATCTCATCGACCACGACCACGACCACGAGGAGGGCACCCACAAAGGTTCTTCCACCATGGGTCTGTGCTCTGATACGTCTCCAACATATCTATAATTTTTTATTGTTCCATGCTATTATATTACCTGTTTTGGATGTTTATGGGCTTTATGTTACACATTATTATCATTTTTGGGACTAACCTACTAACCGGAGGCCCAGCCCGTATTGCTGTTTTTTGCCTATTTCAGTATTTCGAAGAAAAGGAATATCAAACGGAGTCCAAACAGAATTAAACCTTCGGGAGCGTGATTTTTGGAACGAACATGATCCAGAGGACTTGGAGTGCAAGTCAAGAAGAAGCCGAGGCGGCCACGAGAGGGTAGGGCGTGCCCCCCTGTCTCGTGGGCCCCTCGGGAGGCCACCGACCTACTTCTTCCTCCTATATAAGCCTACATACCCCGAAAACATCCAGGGAGCTACCAAAGAAATATTTCCGGTACCATAACCTTATGTATCCGCGAGATCCCATCTTGGAGCCGTCGCCAATGTTCTGCCGGAGGGGGATTCCACCATGGAGGGCTTCTACATTAATACCATAGACCTTCCGATGAGTTGTGAGTAGTTTACCACAGACCTTCGGGTCCATAGTTATTAGCTAGATGGCTTCTTCTCTCTTTTTGGATCTCAATACAATGTTCTCCCCCTCTCTTGTGGAGATCTATTCGATGTATTCTCTTTTTGCGGTGTGTTTGTTGAGATCCGATGAATTGTGGGTTTATGATCAAGTTTATCTATGGATAATAATTGAATCTTCTTTGAATTCTTTTATATGATTGAGTTATCTTTGCAAGTCTCTTCGAATTATCGGTTTGGTTTGGCCTACTAGATTGATCTTTCTTGCCATGGGAGAAGTGCTTAGCTTTGGGTTCAATCTTGCAGTGTTCTTGCCCAGTGACAGAAAGGGTTGCAAGACACGTATTGTATTGTTGCCATCGAGGATTAAAAGATGGGGTTTATATCATATTGCTTGAGTTTATCCCTCTACATCATGTCATCTTGCTTAGTGTGTTACTCTGTCCTTATGAACTTAATACTCTAGATGCATGCTGGATAGCGGTCGATGTGTGGAGTAATATTAGTAGATGTAGGCAGGAGTCGGTCTACTTGTTGCGGACGTGATGCCTATATACATGATCATGCCTAGATAACGTTATAATTATTCACTTTTCTATCAATTGCTCGACAATAATTTGTTCACCCACTGTAATACTTATGCTATCTTGAGAGAAGCCACAAGTGAAACCTATGGCCCCCGGGTCTATCTCTTATCATATTTGCTTCCAATCTACTTTTATTTGCATCTTTATTTTCTGCATCTATATTATAAAATTCCAAAAATATATTTATCTTATCTTATTATCTCTATCAGATCTCACTTTCGCAAGTGGTCGTGAAGGTATTGACAACCCCTTTATTGCATTGGTTGCGAGTTCTTTGTTTGTTTGTGTAGGTGCGTGGGACTTGTTGAGGAGCCTCCTACTGGATTGATACCTTGGTTCTCAAAAACTGAGGGAAATACTTACGCTACTATTGCTGCATCACCCTTTCCTCTTCAAGGAAAACCAACGCAAGCTCAAGACGTAGTAACAAGGATTTCTAGCGCCGTTGTCGGGGAGGTCTTCGCTCAAGTCAAGACATACCAACTACCCATCACAAACTCATCACCCTCGCATTTACATTATTTGCCATTTGCCTCTCGTTTTCCACTCCCCCACTTCACCCTTGCCGTTTTATTCGCCCTTGTTCTGTTCGTCTTTTTGCTTTGATGTCTTTCTTGGCTCGTTTGCTCGTTTGGTTGAAATAGTTGTTTATTTATTGCTAAACAGAGAACCTAAGATCTATGGATCCTCATCCGCTTGCTAATCTTTTTAAGAGATCCAATTATGATGAGCCAATTGCTAGTGAGTTTTGTGCACTATATTATCTTTATGAAGCTTTGCTCAAAATTTGTGAATCTGAAAATTATGATGAAGAAATTTATGAAGAGATTGACGATAACTCCTTGAATAAAAAGCATGATTGCAATGATTTTCCTATAAATTCTCTTGATGTCAATTGTGCTAATAATATGCAAAACCCTAAGCTTGGGGATGCTAGTTTTGTTATGTCTACTACTTGTTTCAGTGATCATGATTGGGGTGATTCTTCTTATAACCTTGAATATTTATTTAAGCCCCATGATGAATATGAGATTGATAATAGTGTTTGAAATAATGTTGAAAGTGGGTTCGGAAGAGTGTCAACTTTAGATCCCACATATTTGGAGTATGTTCAATCTTATGATATTTTTGATAAAAGTGGCTTCGGAAAGATCATGACTTTAGTTAATGTTAATCCCACTATCTTGGAAGAGTGTCAACTTTGCATGCATGTGGATCATGTTGATAATATGTTTTGTGATAGATATTTTATTGAATTTTCCTATGATCCTACATGTAATTATTATGAGAGAGGAAAATATGGTCGTAGAAATTTTTATCTTATTAAATTACCTCTCATCATGTTGAGATTGCTATCGTCTCTTTCTTCTTCCTTGCATATGCTAGTTTTTGCTTGCCTTGCAAATTTGTTTGCTTATAATATGCCTATGCATAGGAAGTATGTTAGACTTAGGTGTGCTTGTCACGTGTTTCATGATGCTCTCTTTGTGCTTCAATTCTTGTCTTTCTTGTGAGCATCATCAATGCCTAGCTAGGGGCGTTAAACGATAGCGCTAGTTGGGAGGCAACCCAATTTTCTTTATGTTCTTTGTTTTTGTTCCTGTTTAGTGTTAAATTTTGTTTCTACTTTCTGTTTAGATGTGTTTTTATCTTTTAATTAGTGTTTGTGCCAAGTAGAACCTATAGGATAACCTATGATGATAGTTGATTTGATTCTACTGAAAAACAGAAACTTTGTGCTCACGAGAAACAATTCAATAAATACCAGGAACGAGATTTTGCATTCATTCTTTTTGCTGATATTCAATAAACAAATTGTTTAGGACGTACTATTTTGGTAGGATTTTTAAGGTTCCATAAGTTTGCGTTACTTACATATTGCTACAGAATGTTCTGTTGTTGACGGATTTTGCCTTTCGTGTGTTGTTTGCTTATTTCGATGCATCTATGGCTAGTATGTAAGGGTATGAACCACAGAGAACTTGGAATATAGTAGGTTTAACACCAAAATAAATAAAGAATGAGTTCATTACAGTACCTTATGTGGTGGTTTTGTTTTCTTTCACTAACGGAGCTTATAAGATTTCCTGTTGAGTTTTGTGTTGTGAAGTTTTCAAGTTTTGGGTAAAGCTTTTATGGACTACGGAATAAAGGGTGGAAAAAGCCTAAGCTTGGGGATGCCCAAGTCACCCCAAGATATTCAAGGATGGCCAAAAGCCTAAGCTTGGGGATGCCCCGGGAAGGCATCCCCTCTTTCGTCTTCGTTCATTGGTAAATTTACATGGAGCTATATTTTTATTCACCACATGATATGCGTTTTGCTTGGAGCGTCGTGTATTATATTAGTCTTTGCTTTTCAGTTTACCACAATCATCCTTGTTGTACACACCTTTTGGGAGAAGCCTATTTTATTAGAATTTGCTAGAATACTCTATGTGCTTCACTTATATCTTTTGAGCTTGATAGTTTTTGCTCTAGTGCTTCACTTATATTTTTTAGAGCATGGCGGTGGATTAATTTTGAAGAAATTGCTAGTCTCTCATGCTTCACTTATATTATTTTGAGAGTCTCGTAGAACAGCATGGTATTTTCCTTGGTTATGAATTCGGTCCTAGAATGATGAGCATCCAAGTTGGGTATAATAAAAACTATCATAGAAAGTAAATTGGATGCTAGGATCAATTTGATGCTTGATAAATGTTTTGAGATATAAAGGTAGTAATGTTAGGGTCATTGAGGTAGTCCTGGATTAGGGGTGTCCAGATAGCCGGACTACCATCATCAGCCGAACTATCATCGGCCGGACTATCATCATCGACCGGACTCCAAGACTATGAAGATACAAGATTGAAGACTTCGTCCCGTGTCCGGATGGGACTTTCCTTGGCGTGGAAGGCAAGCTTGGCGATACGGATACGTAGATCTCCTACCATTGTAACCGACTCTATGTAACCCTAGCCCTCTCCGGTGTCTATATAAACCGGATGGCTCTAGTCCGTAGGACAACAACAACAACCATTACAATCATACCATAGGCTAGCTTCTAGGCTTTAGCCTCCTTGATCTCGTGGTAGATCCACTCTTGTAAACATCCACAATATCAATATCAATCAAGCAGGACGTAGGGTTTTACCTCCATCAAGAGGGCCCGAACCTGGGTAAAACATCGTGTCCCTTGTCTCCTGTTACCATCCGCCTAGACGCACAGTTCGGGACCCCCTACCCGAGATCCGCCGGTTTTGACACCGACATTGGTGCTTTCATTGAGAGTTCCTCTGTGTCATCACCGATAGGCTTGATGGCCTCTTCAATCGACAATGACGCAGTCCTGGGTGAAACTTTTCTCCCTGGACAAATCTTTGTATTCGGCAGCTTCGCACTGCGGGCCAACTCACTTGGCCATCTGGAGCAGATCGAAAGCTATGCCCTTGGCCGTCAGGTCAGGTTTGGAAGCCTAAACTTCATGGCCGATATCCGCAGGGACTTGATCTTCGGTGGATCTGAGCCACAACCGAGCGTGCCGCGCTGTCACGATGGGCACGACCTAACTCTGCCGCCGGATAGCACCTTGGAGGCCGCACACGAATCCGCTCCGACCCATAGTCCGGAGCCGATCGCTCAGATCGAGGACGGATGGCTGGACACCGCCTCGGGAGCTGCAACTTCTACGGCGATGGAGCCGAACACTTACCTTGTCCCGCATAAAGCTCATGACTCCAAGGCGCCGGACTCTCTGCCGGACTCCGAACCTCTTGCGCCCCTGCCAGTCGAATCCGATTGGGCGTCGATCATGGAATTCACCGCTGCGGACATCTTTCAGCACTCACCCTTCAGTGATATCTTAAATTCGCTGAAGCATCTCTCGCTATCTGGAGAGCCCTGGCCGAACTACGGCCAGGATGGTTGGGACGCGGACGACGACGAAATTCAGAGCCCACCCACCACCCACTTCGTAGCCACCGTCGACGATCTAACCGATGTACTCGACTACGACTCTGAAGACATCAACGGTATGGACGACAATGCCGGAGACCGTCAAGAACCAGTGCCTACAGGACACTGGAAGACCACCTCGTCATACAACATATACATGGTGGACACCCCAAAAGATGGGGACGACGAAGTAGCAACGGAGGCCGATTCCTTAAAGAAACAGCCCAAGCGCCGACGTCAGCGGCGCCGCTCTAAATCCCGCCACAGCAAGAATGGAGATTCCGGCACAAGAGATAATAACACCCCAGAAAGTGCCGAAGACAATCCCCTCCAGCACGATCCAGTGCAGGAGGAGGCAGAAGCAAGCCCTCATGAGAGGGCGGCAGACGAAGAGGTCGAGGATGATAATTACTTACCTCCCTCCGGAGACGAGGCAAGCCTCAACGACGACGAATTCGTCGTGCCTGAGGATCCCGTCGAACAAGAGTGTTTCAGACGCAGGCTAATGGCCACGGCAAACAGCCTAAAGAAAAAGCAGCAACAGCTTCAAGCTGATCAAGACCTACTGGCCGACAGATGGACCGAGGTCCTCGCGGCCAAAGAGTATGAACTCGAACGCCCCTCCAAAAGTTACCCAAAACGCAAGTTGCTCCCCCGACTAGAGGAGGAAGCGTACAAACCTGCATCACCAGTGCACAATACGGCAGACCGACCACCTCGTGGCCGCGACAGAGAGGCATGCAAGCCCTCCACCAAAACCGTACCCCGGCATCGCTCAAAAAGCATGAAGCCACGGGGGAACGCGCCGGACTTGCGGGATATATTGGAGGACAAGGCAAGACAATCTAGATCTATCTATGGATCACGTGGGCGCCCCAAGACCCACGACGAATACCGTCGCGCCGGATACAACTACTCCGGCCGGGCCGAACACAGCAGACAACGCTCTCTCGAGCTACGTCACGATATTGCTCAATACAGAGGCGCCGCGCACCCACTATGCTTCACTGACGAAGTAATGGATCATCAAATCCCCGAAGGGTTTAAACCCGTTAATATCGAATCCTACGATGGCACAACAGACCCCGCGGTTTGGCTTGAGGATTATCTCCTCTATATACATATGGCCCGCGGCGACGATCTTCACGCCATCAAATATCTGCTGCTCAAGCTTAAAGGACCAACTCGGCACTGGCTTAACAGCCTGCCCGCAGAGTCAATTGGATGCTGGGAAGACCTGGAAGCCACATTCCTCGACAACTTCCAGGGCACGTATGTGTGACCACCGGACGCAGATGACCTAAGCCACATAATCCAGCAGCCAGACAAATCGGCCAGGCAATTCTGGACACGATTCTTAACAAAGAAAAATCAAATCGTCGACTGTCCGGATGCAGAGGCCCTCGCTGCCTTTAAACATAACATCCGCGACGAGTGGCTGGCCCGGCACCTAGGACAGGAAAAGCCGAAATCCATGGCAGCCCTCACATCACTCATGACCCGCTTCTGTGCGGGAGAGGATAGCTGGCTAGCTCGCAGCAACAACCTCAGCAAAAACGCTGGCAGTCCGGATACCAAGGACCGCAATGGCAGGTCGCGTCAAAACAAAAACAAACGCCGCATTAACAGCGACAGCAATGAGGATACGGCAGTCAACGCCGGATTCCGAGGCTCCAAGCCCGGTCAACGGAAGAAGCCATTCAAAAGAACCACTCCGGGCCCGTCCAATATGGACCGAATACTCGACCGCTCCTGTCAAATACATGGAACCCCCGAAAAGCCAGCTAACCACACCAACAGAGATTGTTGGGTATTCAAGCAGGCAGGCAAATTAATCGCCGAAAACAATGACAAGGGGCTACACAGGGATGACGAGGAAGAGACCCGGCCGCCGAACAACAAAGGACAAAAGGGATTCCCCCCTCAAGTTCGGACGGTAAACATGATATACGCAACGCATATACCCAAGAGGGAGCGGAAGCATGCACTAAGGGACGTATACGTGATGGAGCCAGTCGCCCCAAAATTCAACCCATGGTCCTCTTGCCCGATCACTTTCGATCAAAGAGACCATCCGACCAGTATCCGCCATGGCGGATTCGCCGCATTGGTTTTAGACCCAATCGTCGATGGATTTCACCTCACGAGAGTCCTGATGGACGGCGGCAGTAGCCTGAACGTGCTTTATCAGGATACAGTGCGCAAGATGGGCATAGACCCTTCAAGGATTAAACCTACAAAGACAACCTTCAAAGGCATCATACCAGGTGTCGAGGCCAGTTGTACAGGCTCAGTTACACTGGAAGTGGTCTTCGGATCCCCTGATAATTTCCAAAGCGAGGAGTTAATCTTCGACATAGTCCCATTCCCCAGTGGCTATCACGCTCTGCTCGGACAAACCGCGTTCGCAAAATTCAACGTGGTGCCGCATTATGCATACCTTAAGCTCAAGATGCCAGGCCCTCGTGGAGTCATCACGGTCAATGGAAACATGGAACACTCCCTCCGAACGGAGGAACATACAGCGGCTCTCGCGGCAGAAGTACAGAGCAGCCTTTTAAGGCAATTTTCGAGTCCGGCCATTAAACGACCGGACACGGCCAAACGCGCCTGGAGCAACATCAACCAAGACCACCTGGCACGTTCCGAGCACGCGTAGCAATGCGGCCTCAACCCCAGCCCTCGCACAATTGTAAGACAAACTCTCCGCGTACATAATTACGCCCTAGAGATACCATGGGCATAGGGGGAGAGGCACAACCACAACAGACCCAGAGTGCGGTTCGACCACACCAGGGGCTCCCAAGTGTGTCGCTCTTTTTATCTTTTATTTTTCTCTTTTTTATACAGAACTCTGTCCGGCGGCGAACCTGCCGAACTCATGATGCAACAGCCAGGGAGGGACAAAGGCTGTGCTGAACACTCAGGTGGTCTCCATTACGAGCATTAAATTTGTTAAATACACCATTCCGCGGCCTACCCCTGGAGGGAGACGCCTTTAATTCGTCCAATCCCTTGCTTTCCGCACTATTTGTATCATTCCGCACTCATAGCAGATCTTCTCGAATAAAATGCAGCACTTTTTGCCCATAATTGCATTACCTTATATATATGTTCATTTACGACATGTTGCATCCGTACATTTTTGGTACGGCCAAATACACCAGGGGCTTATGTTCCCCGCATTATGGTGTGATAAAGTCCGCACACTTTCACAAGTGCGGCACCCCGAACTTATAGCATTATATGAATCGGCTCCGAATCATGTCTTGGGTCAATAGTTGGGTTTGCCCGGCTCCATGTTTGGCACCTTACGTTCCGTTCTATCGGCTAAGGTAGCATTGGGAGAACCACTGTGATTGCGCCCCGGTTGAGCCGGGTTAACGCCTCAGTGGAGAAAGCTAAAACTGACTGTCATGATAAGGCGAGAGACTGGTCGCTGTTCGAGAGGTCTTTTCGGGTCCTTAAAGACCTACGCCGCTTCGAGCGAAGTACCGGATAATGTCCGACGAAAGCGTGATAGCGCCCCGAATTCGGTCTTCCGAATACTAGGGGCTTCGCCGAAATTTAGAATTATAGAATTCTATGGCTAAGTGAGAGTGTTCAAGCACTATAAGTCCGGTTGCCTTGTTCGTTGTGTTGAGCGCCTCCCTAGATGGACCCAAAAATGGGAACAAGAGTGCTCAAGTTTATCCCGAACACCCCAGCACTCGTGGCATGGGGGCTGAAGCCGACGACTTGCCATCTCTCAGAATTTATAAACGGCCGCAAAGAAGGTATTATTTTAAATTAACAAGCGTTGCTTAGCGCATATGAACAAACTTTTCAGCGCACAGGATAACACATTGCGAATTTACTCAATAATTACATCCCTGGGGCACTCATCCGCAATCTTGTGGGCACCCTTTAGGACAGTCTTATAGTACATCTCGGGTGTACGATATTCCTTGCCCGCTGGTGGCGCGTCAGTGATTAGCTTCTCCGCATCCAGCTTGCCCCAATGCACCTTTGCGCGGGCAAGGGCCCGATGAGCACCTTCAATACAGGCGGAGCGCTTGATAACCCCCACCCAGGGGCACGCATCCACCAACCGTCGCACGAGGCCGAAGTAGCTCCCAGGCATGGCCTCTCCAGGCCACAGCCGGACTATGAGGCCCTTCATGGCCTGCTCAGCCACCTTGTGGAGCTCGACCAGCTGCTTCAGCTGGTCGCTAGGGGGCACCGGATGGCCGGCCTCAGCATACTGAGACCAGAAGACCTTCTCTGTTGAGCTCCCCTCCTTGGCTCGGTAGAATGCGGCGGCATCAGACACGCTGCGAGGCAGATCTGCAAACGCCCCTGGAGAGCTCCGAACTCGGGTAAGTAACACGTAATTTACATTCACATGCTTGCTTTGCATGAAAAATGCCTTACCCGCCGCTATCTTCCTCACCAACTCAATCTCCTGAAGGGACTTATGGGCATCGGCCTTGGCAGTTTTGGCACTTTCGAGAGCCGAGGCAAGCTCGGACTCTCGAGTCTTTGAGTCACGCTCCAAACTCTCATGCTTTTCCATGAGAGCCTGGAGCTCTTGCCGAACCACCGCCACCTGCGCCTCCTGCTTTTCTCACTTTGCCCGTTCCGCGGCCGCATTGCATTCGGCCGCGGACACGGCCTCCTTCAGGGTCACCACCTCGTTCGTGGCCCCTGTAGTACCCATGTTATCCTTGTTATTTTTTGTTGCAACCTAAATCCTTTTCTGTAAGGTACAAGTTCAAAGTGGTGTTACTCACCTTCTTTGTCCTGGAGCTGTTTTTTGGCGCGGCCGAGCTCTTGCTCGGACCGCTCGAGCTCCTGCTTCAAAGAACCGACCTCTGCAGTCAGTGCGGCAGAGGTCAGCAGCGTAGCCTGCAACCCATATTTACATAATTTTTTAGCAACCCTACGTATATCTTTTTTTCAGATCCTCAGTCCAGATTTTCTTTTCGAACACCGAACCGAGCATCAAGGGCTACTGTCTATGCGGTATTACATTGCATATTTTTAACTTCTTACCTCAAAGCCTGATAGAAGGCTACTGCAGGCTTCGGTCAGCCCGCTCTTGGCAAGCTGTACCTTCTGAATCACCGCACTCATAATAGTGCGGTGTTCTTCCTCGATGGAAGCGCTCTGGAGCGCCTCCAACAAATTGTCCGGCGCCTCCGGTTGGACAGAAGCCGCCGGCGTCACGGTCTTGCCCTTCGTGCGAAGGGGCCGCCAGCCGGACTCCGGAACCACTGCGGGTTCTGATGTGGAGTCCGGCGTAAAGTCCGGGAGGCCGCCTTGTGGCGCCTCTGGAGCCTCCCCCTGATGGGTCCCTTCTTGGGATCCCACCTCGGCATCCTCGGTGTCGCGACGGGTGGAGGCGGTCGGGATGGAGTCTACATCCGACGGAGCCAACGACCCGCTCGATGAAGCGGGGAGATCATCATTGGCCAGACTACAGGCAGCATGCGGCATCAGAATGACACTGTGTGACGCAAAAAAAGAAATTATAAATCATTCAGGAATCCGGATACTTACGATCTCACCGGAGGCCTGGCCCTTGAAGGCCATTCTTCCTTGCCAACGTTGATGTTGGCGGAGCTGTCCGGGGGAATAGTCCTTCCCCTCTTGGACCCTTCGGCCTCCCCTGTTGGGGAAGCCTTCCTCTTCCTCTCTCCCTCCTCTGGGAGAGAGTCCTCTTTCTCCTCCTCGTTTTCGGGGGAGGAGTCCGCCCCGGAGTCGTCGGACACCTGAAAACGGGAACTCTTTCGAGCACCCGTGGCCTCCTTCTTGGCCTTCTTCTCCGGCACCACGTGCGGTGCCGGAACCAGCAGCCTCGCTAGACGGGCGTCTACTGGTTTTCTGGCATAGGAGCCGGGCAGATAATCTGCTCTGCCTTCCTCATCCAGTCCTGTCAAAGGAAAAGGGGAAATTAAAACCCGCATAGAGTCAAACTATGAAAAGCAAGTGTCCCGTAAAGGGGTAGAATCACTTACCTCGTCGGCATGGCACTGTGAGCGAAATCCGCGATCTTCAGTCGCGGATGCGGGGGCTTCGGCGCCCTTAAACAGCACCCTCCAGGCGCCTTCGTACGTCGTGTCGAAGAGCCCGCTCAGCGCTTGGTGCTGTTCCGGATTGAACTCCCACAGATTTAATGCCCGCTCTTGGCATGGGAGAATCCGGTGGACGAGCATGACTTGGACCACGTTAACCAGCCTGAGCTTCTTCACCAGCTTCTGGATACAGGCTTGGAGTCCCGTCAGCTCCTCCGAACTACCCCACAGTAAGCCCTTCTCTTTCCAGGAGGTGAGCTGCGTGGGGATACCAGATCTGAACTCGGGGGCCGCCGCCCACGTAGGGTCGCGCGGCTCGATGATATAGAACCACCCCGATTGCCACCCCTTGACGGATTCCATGAAGGCCCCTTCGAACCAAAGGACGTTGGGCATCTTGCCCAACATGGCGCCTCCGCACTCCGCTTGAGTGCCCTTCACTACCTTTGGCTTGACATTGAAGGTCTTGAGCCACAAGCCGAAGTGGGGCTGGCTGCAGAGGAAGGCCTCGCACACGACGATAAACGCCGAGATGTTGAGGATGAAGTTCAGCGCCAGATCATGGAAATCCAGGACGTAGTAGAACATGAGGCTCCGGACAAAGGGGTGAAGTGGAAAGCCCAGTCCGCGGAGGAAGTGGGGAAGAAAAACAACCCTCTCATGGGGCCTGGGGGTGGGGATGAGCTGCCCCTCGTCGGGCAGCCGGTGCACGATGTGGCCGGACAGGTAGCCGGCACTGCGCAGTCTTTCGATGTGCTCCTCCGTAACGGAGGAGGTCATCCACTTGCCTCCCACTCCAGACATGACTGGGGAAGGTTGAGACGAGATGTGCGGGCTTGAGCGCTGGAGCTCGAGTGCGCGGAGATGGATAAGCAAAGGAGGAAGAAGGCGTAGGTGAAAAGGTGAATCCTTATCCCTTATATGGGCGGGCGAAGTCTACGCGTCCCCCACTGGCCTGGTAAAACTCGCTTATCCCCCAAGCGTCACCATCAATGGCGCGGTTGGGTTACCCACGTCCGTATTGATGAGAATCCCGGATTAAGGGGGAACATGATCTCTGCTTCGAGAAGACGTGCCAAGGAAACCGCTTCGCTAAATGCGCTGAGGTGGTAGAGTAAAAAACGATTCAAGTAATGGCTTGGTAGTGGAGTGACGTCATGCCGCAAAAAAGGTCAGCAGATTAAACTTGTGTATATATTATTCTCTCTACGGTGAAATGTGGAATTTATTTTGCAGAGCCGGACACTATCCTGGTGTTCACAATCTTCTATCATTCGGAGGAGGAACCCGCCTTGCAATGCCAAGCAATATACGCGCCGGACTTATCGTCATTGAAGCCTGGTTCAGGGGCTACTGAGGGAGTCCTGGATTAGGGGGTGTCTGGATAGCCGGACTACCATCATCAGCCGAACTATCATCGGCCGGACTATCATCATCGACCGGACTCCAAGACTATGAAGATACAAGATTGAAGACTTCGTCCCGTGTCCGAATGGGACTTTCCTTGGCGTGGAAGGCAAGCTTGGCGATACGGATACGTAGATCTCCTACCATTGTAACCGACTCTATGTAACCCTAGCCCTCTCCGGTGTCTATATAAACCGGATGGCTCTAGTCCGTAGGCAACAACAACAACCATTAAAATCATACCATAGGCTAGCTTCTAGGGTTTAGCCTCCTTGATCTCGTGGTAGATCCACTCTTGTAAACATCCACAATATCAATATCAATCAAGCAGGACGTAGGGTTTTACCTCCATCAAGAGGGCCCGAACCTGGGTAAAACATCGTGTCCCTTGTCTCCTGTTACCATCCGCCTAGATGCACAGTTCGGGACCCCCCACCCGAGATCTGCCGGTTTTGACACCGACAGTCATGCTAGTGGATAATTATGAATTTGAGAAATACTTTTGTTGAAGTTGGCTAGTCCCGTAGCATGCACGTATGGTAAAAGTTGTGTGACAAATTTGTTGCATGAGGTGCTCTTTTGAGTGTCTTCCTTATGAGTGGCAGTCGGGGACGAGCGATGGATTTTTCCTACCAATCTATCCCTCTTGGGGCATGCGTAGTAGTACTTTGCTTCGACGGCGGAGTAGATTTTGGCAATAAGTATATGAGTTCTTTATGACTAATGTGAGTCCATGGCTATACGCACACTCATCCTTCCACTTAGCTAGCCTCGATTTTACCGTGCAATTTTCGCCGGTAGCATAAACCCATTATTTACCTTCCTCAAAACAGCCACCATACCTACCTATTATGGCATTTCCATAGCCATTTTGAGATATATTGCCATGCAACTTTCCACCGTTCCGTTTATTATGACACGTTTCATCTTGTCATATTGCTCTTTGCATGATCATGTAGTTGACATCGTATTTGTGGAAAGGACACCTTCATAATTTTCATACATGTCACTCTTGATTCATTGCATACCCCGGTACACCGCTGGAGGCATTCATATAGAGTCATATTTTGTTCTAGCTTTGAGTTGTAATTCTTGAGTTGTAAATCCATAAAAGTGTGATGATCTTCATTATTAGAGCATTGTCCCAGTGAGGAAAGGATGATGAAGACTATCCCCCACAAGTCGGGATGGGACTTCGGACTTTATAAAAATAAAAGAGGCCAAAGAAGCCCACAAATTAAAAGAAAAAAGAAAAAGAAAAAAAAAGAAAAAGAAAAAAAAGAAAAAAGAAAAAAAGAAAAAAATGAGAGAAAAAGAGAGAAGGGACAATTGCTACTATCTCTTTTTCCACACTTGTGCTTCAAAAATAGCACCATGATCTTCATGATAGAGAGTCTCATATGTTGTCACTTCTATATACTAGTGGGAATTTTTCATTATAGAACTTGGCTTGTATATTCCAATGATGGGCTTCCTCAAAATGCCCTAGGTCTTTGTGAGCAAGCAAGTTGGATGCACACCCACTTAATTTCTTTTGTTGAGCTTTCATATATTTATAGATCTAGTGCATCCGTTGCATGGCAATCCCTACTCACTCACATTGATATCTATTGATGGGCATCTCCATAGCCCGTTGATACGCCTAGTTGATGTGAGACTATCTTCTCCCACTTTTTGTCCTCACAACCACCATATTAGACCACCATAGTGCTATGTCCATGGCTTGCGCTCAGCTGAAGCGCGTTAAAAAGTATGAACCAATTGCTCGGATCGGGGTAGTGCATGATGGGAGTATTTTGTGTAATGAAAATGAAGCATGGACTAACTATATGATTTTGTAGGGATAAGCTTTCTTTGGCTATGTTATTTTGATAGGACATGATTATTAGTTAGTATGCTTTGAAGCATTATTGTTTTTATGTTTTATAAGCTTTTATCTTGAGTCATTTGGATCTGAACATTCATGCTACATTAAAGAAAATTATATTGAGAATTATGGTAGGTAGCATTCCACATGAAAAATTCTGTTTTTATCATTTACCTACTCGAGGACGAGCAGGAATTAAGCTTGGGGATGCTTGATACGTCTCCAATGTATCTATAATTTTTGATTGTTCCATGCTATTATATTACCTGTTTTGGATGTTTATGGGCTTTATTTTACACATTATTATCATTTTTGGGACTAACCTACTAACCGGAGGCCCAGCCCGTATTGCTGTTTTTTTTGCCTATTTCAAAGAAAAGGAATATCAAACGGAGTCCAAACGGAATAAAACCTTCGGGAGCGTGATTTTTGGAACAAACGTGATCCAGAGGACTTGGAGTGCAAGTCAAGAAGCAGCCGAGGCGGCCACGAGAGGGTAGGGCGCCCCCCCCCCCTATAGGGCACGCCCCCTGTCTCATGGGCCCCTCGGGTGGCCACCGACCTACTTCTTCCTCCTATATAAGCCTACATACCCCGAAAACACCCAGGGAGCCACCAAAGAAATATTTCCGCCACCGTAACCTTCTGTATCCGCGAGATCCCATCTTGGAGCTGTCGTCGATGTTCTGCCGGAGGGGGATTCCACCACGGAGGGCTTCTACATCAACACCATAGCACTTCCGATGAGTTGTGAGTAGTTTACCTCAGACCTTCGGGTCCATAGTTATTAGCTAGATGGCTTCTTCTCTCTTTTTGGATCTCAATATAATGTTCTCCCCCTCTCTTGTGGAGATCTATTCGATGTAATCTCTTTTTGCGGTGTGTTTGTCGAGATCCCATGAATTGTGGGTTTATGATCAAGTTTATCTATGGATAATAATTGAATCTTCTCTGAATTCTTTTATATGATTGAGTTATCTTTGCAAGTCTCTTCGAATTATCGGTTTGGTTTGGCCTACTAGATTGATCTTTCTTGCCATGGGAGAAATGCTTAGCTTTGGGTTCAATCTTGCAGTGTTCTTACCCAGTGACAGAAAGGGTTGCAAGACACATATTGTATTGTTGCCATCAAGGATAAAAAGATGGGGTTTATATCATATTGCTTGAGTTTATTCCTCTACATCATGTCATCTTGCTTAATGCGTTACTATGTTCTTATGAACTTAATACTCTAGATGCATGCTGGATAGCGGTCGATGTGTGGAGTAATAGTAGTAAATGCAGGCAGGAGTCGGTCTACTTGTTGTGGACGTGATGCCTATATACATGATCATGCCTATATAACATTATAATTATTCGCTTTTCTATCAATTGCTCGACAATAATTTGTTCACCCATCGTAATACTTATGCTATCTTGAGATAAGCCACTAGTGAAACCTATGCCCCCCGGGTCTATCTCTTATCATATTTGCTTCCAATTTACTTTTATTTGCATCTTCATTTTCTGCATCTATATTATAAAATTCCAAAAATATATTTATCTTATCTTATTATCTCTATCAGATCTCACTTTCGCAAGTGGCCATGAAGGGATTGACAACCCCTTTATTACGTTGGTTGCGAGTTCTTTGTTTGCTTGTGTAGGTGCATGGGACTTGTTGAGGAGCCTCCTACTGGATTGATACCTTGTTTCTCAAAAACTGAGAGAAATACTTACGCTACTATTGCTGCATCACCCTTTCCTCTTCAAGGAAAACCAACACAAGCTCAAGACGTAGCATGCTCTTCCAACTGGAAGGATCCCGTCCATGAAATGTGAGGCAACATCCTATCAGCTTACCTTTTCTAGCTTGCCAACCCGTACCCTTTTTTGTAGTAGCATTTGTCGTGTGGTGCTATAACTGTGTCGTGTTTAATTATTTCAGTTATGCAAAAATGTACTGTTCAATAGGGCTATGTGATGTTGAAGTTTGAATTGTCCACTTCATTTTCACGAATGGCTATATTTGGTTGTTTATAGTGAGTTGATGCCTTGTTTATTTGTGTTTGGTTGTTAGGTTGGTTGCAGTGAGCATTTTTTGAGTTATTGAGCCGATGCCTTGTTTATATGTATTTTGTCTTAGTTTGGTTGCAGTGAGCATTTGTCCAGTTATCAAGAAGATGCCTTGTTTATCTATATTTGGTTGTTAGGTTGCTTTTTTAGCATTTGTCCAGTTTTCAAGCAGATGCCTTGTTTATATGTATTTGCTTGTTAGGTTGGTTGAAGTGAGCATTTGTCCAATTTTCAAGCATATGCCCTGTTTATCTTCCAGTGAGACTCTAGCCAGTTTTCAATGGATATATTTGGTTCTTATACTGATCATTTATGCCTTGTTTATTTCAATCATTTACAGTGTGTTGTTCATTATGTGCAAGCCGGAACTATGCTGCTCGACTGCATCAATACCAGTTTGAACGGCTATATTTGGTTCCAGTTATGCCTAGTGTAGCTAACACATGCCCTTTATTACAGTTTTACACATTTATCCAGTGATGTTTAAGCATTACCTATGTTCTATTCATTTGAAACAATACCAGTTTGAA
The DNA here is from genome assembly GCF_018294505.1 of Triticum aestivum. Classification (NCBI taxonomy): domain Eukaryota; kingdom Viridiplantae; phylum Streptophyta; class Magnoliopsida; order Poales; family Poaceae; genus Triticum; species Triticum aestivum. The sequence goes on from NC_057801.1 coordinate 566,929,092, forward strand.
TTGCAATATTTGATGGTTGTTAAGACTGTTGGCGGTAACATTGCCTTCCATTTTATATATGCTTTAATAGCATGCCGAAACCAACACATTCAAGCTATCATTTGGAGATGATATTGTTTACCTTTGCTATATTTGTTTGATGTTAAGGTTGCCGTACTTATCATGCCTTTCCACTACTTATGCAGGACAACAACGGGAGTGGCCACCATTTTCCGCCGAAGTTAGCTTCATCTCTCGGCTTGTACTCCCGCACCGTTCCATAATGTAGTGCATAAAGATCCAGACATGGACACTTGTTAGCTTCTAATATTGACTTGTTGGTCGTAGGTATATATGCCCTTGGCAAGGATCCACGCATCGACCCTTTTTGCGTATGGGGCAATGAGATATTCATGAACAAGCATCAAGTGAGGAAACTGATAAGGATTATTAGAAAAAAGATATGAATGATGGCAAGCAAATTATTTGTTTGTGCTCTATCCAACACAACAATGAGCTGTAGGATGGTAACTACAAACTCTGCAGCCTTCTCTTTTTACTGCCCATAATAAGTTGTTAGACAACAATGTCTGAATCTTTTTCGTTCACAGTGGTTCCCAAAGAAGTTCACTCAAGATTACCTCACAAAGTACATGATTGGTGGACATGCAATGAATGTTAAAGTATTTCATCTAGACTACAATGAGCATCGATAGGTCGTAATGAAGACAGTGAAGGATGGACGGGCAGCCATCACAAGGGTTGGCCTAGAGTCGTGCGCGCATTACGCATGGAGGAGGGAACAATATGGGCATTCCGCTTGAGCTTCTCCAGCAACCAGACTGTCTTTCGCCTCTCTATTTACAATCTTTAGTACAATTGTGGTTCATCATTCTTTACTTGGTGTTTCTGTAGCTCTTCAGTATATGTACCTGTGCATCGAATTATGCATTCGTGGTTGAATCTATATTTGTAATAAACCTGGTTGGATATGAAATAAGTGATTGCCTACTTTCGAATTAAAAAATGTGATTTCTAAATTAGGGATTAATTAGGGATTACACTGCACACGGTTTGCAAAAGCGAAACGTATGCGATGGACGTGGAGATCAGACACATTTCTAGGATCCACTACGTGTGTGATCAATCTCCACCGCACACATGATTAGCCAGGAAAAAACTTGTGCGATCAATCTCCACTGCACACACGATCAGCCAAGAAAAATGTGTGCGATTAACAATAGCATCGCACATAGTTCTTCCTTATTAAATGTTTGTGATAGTCACCTTATCACACACGCTTCCAAATTATTGACTATTTGTGATATTATGCGCATCACAAACATTTGGTACTTCTTGGATTAACTGTGTGGGATGTACATACTAACGGAAACGTATTCCTTGGATGGACAATGTGGAATGTACATACGAACAAAAACGTTGAGAGGGGGTTGACTGTGTGGGATGTACTTACGACCGGAAACGATATCACCTGTATAATTGTATTTTTAGCACTACTGTACGTATAACCGTATTTGCTCGCTCGCTCGTCGCGCACGACCTCATTTTGTCGAGCGTGTGTGTGTTAGGAGGGCATATCCCCGATGGTTTCTGGGTCATGTGGGAAGGACCCCCCTATCGCCCACACTCACTTGACGATGGTTCCAAATGCCGTCGTGGAAAGGGGTTAAAAACGGTTTGTATAGCACCGACTGAGGGAGTCCTGGACTAAGGGGTCCTCGGGCGTCCGGGCTATGTGATATGGGCTGGACTAATGGGCCCTGAAGATATGAGATTAAAGACCTTTCCCCGTGTCCGGATGGGACTCTCCTTTGCATGGATGGCAAGCTTGACGTTCGGATCATGCACCTTCCTTTCTCTGTAAACTAACTCTGTACAACCCTAGATCCCTTTGGTGTCTATATAAACTAGAGAGTTTAGTCCATAGGGAAACAACAATCATACATGCTAGACATCTAGGGTTTAGCCATTACGATCTCGAGGTAGATCATCTCTTGTAACCCCTGTACTCATCAAAATCAATCAAGTAGGAAGTAGGGTATTACCTCCATCAAGAGGGCCGGAACCTGGGTAAACATCGTGTCCCCTGCCTCCTGTTACCATCGATCCTTAGACGCATAGTTCGGGACCCCCTACCCGAGATCTACCGGTTTTGACACCGACATTAGTGCTTTCATTGAGAGTTCCACTGTGTCGTCGCTAGAAGGCTCGATGGCTCCATCAACCATCCACGACAATACCGGCCTGAGGGAGGCTTTTCTCCCCGGCCAAATGTTCGTATTCGGCAGCTTCACACTGCATGCCAACTCGATTGGCCATCTAGAGCAGATCGATAGCTATGCCCCTGGTCATCAGATCAGTTTTGGAAACCTAAACTACGTCACTGACATCCGAGGAGACTTGATCTTCCAAGGGTCTGCAGCCTCAACCGCAGCTCTAGCCTTAGAGCCGGAACACCTCGCCGAGTCCGAAGACGGGAGTTTAGATCCCGCCGGACTCTCCGCGGCCATAGAGCTCAACACCGGAGATACGGAGGGGATCGTATCACTGACAAACCTGGAATCACACTAGGCTCCCTTCATCAGCGCGAAGCCAGACTCCTCCCCGAACACCAGATCCAAACTCTCAAGGCCCGTGTTACGCGAGCTCGACCTGAGAACTCCTATCCCGCCCTGCTCCACGGACCCTCGCTTCCCTATCCAAACCTCACTCTTAAACGAGGCCCTGGACTTAATGCGATCTCTCGCCATTACAGAACGATCGCTGCCAAAGTACGCCTAGCCCACACTAGGGGATGAGGGCGGGGAATTTTACGTCCCACCCACTACCCACTTTATAGCCACTCTCGATGACTTAACCGACATGCTAGATTACGCCTCTGAATACATCGACGGTATGGATGACGATGCCGAAGAGGAGCGAAGCCAGAACCCGCTGTTTACCAGACGCTGGACGATCACTTCCTCGTATGACATATACATGGTGGACACACCCAAAGAAAATGATGTTGGTGATGGGAAGAATCTAAAGGACGAGCTTGTTGAAGCACCTCTGAAGCGTCGACGTCAGCGGCGCAGATCAAAATCATGTCGCAAAAAAGACAACAATACCGGCACCGGAGACAATAACACCCCGGAGAACGCCGAAGACCAAGATGCCCCGGTCGAGCTAAATCCTAACATGATGATTGGGAAGAGAGGCAAGTCAACTCCGATGACCCTATCGGGAACGAGGGCTTGGAGGATAGTAACTACCTACCGACCTCCGAAGAGGATGAGAGCCTGGGCGACGAAGACTTCATCGTACCAGAGGACCCCCTCGAACAAGAGCGCTTTAACACCGGCTAATAGCCACATCAAGAAGCCTGAAAAAGAAGCGGTATCAACATCAAACCGATCAGGATTTACTCAATGACAGATGGACTAATGTCCCGGCAGCTGAGGAATACGGCCCCAAGCGCCCAACTAAGAGTTACCCAAAGCGCAGGTTGCTCTCCCAATTCGACGATGAGGTCTGAGAGCCTATACCGACAACACGTAATGCAGCTGACAGGCCTGGCCGACCACCTCGTGGCAGGGACAGAGCGACAACCCAAGTCGAACACCAACATGTGCCACCTCGCCCTAGAGGCAGAGAAACAGCGGCTACAGGGTACACGCACGACCTGTGACAGGACCTGGACAATAGAGCCGGTCATACCAGATCAATTTATGGATCAAGGGGACATGCACCAGCGCAAGAAGACGGCCATCAGGCCTGGCGCGATAAACACAACCACACCAGGGCCGAAAACCGCATACAGACTCCATCCGAACTGCATCATGACGTCGCCCGATACAGAGGAGCCGCACACCCCTATGCTTCACCAATGAGGTAATGGAGCACCAGTTCCCAAAAGGGTTCAAACACGTGAACATTGAATCGTATGATGGCTCAACATATCCCGCAGTATGGATTGAAGACTTTCTTCTCCATATCCACCACTACAAAAAAAGACACATCCGTGACATTTTGGGCCGAACGAATTTTTTTCTGTCATACATATGACACTTCTATGACGATAATTGTGACAAAACCCGGTATCATCATAGATGTGGTGGCCTCCTACTTCTATGACAAAAAATCATGACAGAAAATGGGTTTTTCGTCTTGGGCGGGCCGGAGACGCAGTTGCATGACATTCTTTGGGCCGTCCATGACGGAAAAAACCATGGTAGAAGCGAGGGCGAGGAAAATTTCGGGGAGTTGTTGGTTACGGTGGGAGGTCGGGGGCCGAGCGATGCGCGTTTCTCTCGCACACGTACGCGCGTGTGTGCGAGGCGTTGGCTCTAACTGAACCTGAGCGAGGCGTTGGGCTCTAACTGAACCCGAGCGATTGCACTGCAGGCTACACGTTACTGAACCCGAGCGATCGATCGATGGCTGTTAACTGAACCCGATGGAGCGATTCCTTCGCTACTGCTGCTAACTGAAGCCGATCGATTGGATGAACAGTGAGCGTTGCGGGGGGTGGATGAACAGTGAGTGGTGGCGTTGCCTCTGGATGAACAGGACCCCGTGGTGTGGAGGGCTGGATGAACAGTAGACAGTGGAGGGGTGGCCGTGGAGGGGTGGTTGAACAGGACCCCATGGTGTGGAGGGCTGGATGAATAGTAGATGGTGGAGGGCTGGATGACCAGTAGACGGTGGAGGGGTGGTTGAACCGTAGCCGGTGGAGTAGTGCGCGGTGGAGGCTGGATGAACAGGAGCCCGTGGAGGCTGGAGGAGTCGACGGTAGCCCGTGGAGGCTAGAGGAGGTCGACGGTGGAGATGAACAGTATCCCGTGGAGTCCCGTTTTGCGGTACGCCACACCCCTCCCAATGAACAGGGCCCCCGTTTCGACCGTAGGAGGTCCGTTTCCTCCGTTTTGCGGTACGCCGCACCCCTCCCGAT
>NC_057801.1:566934368-566960430 GCF_018294505.1 Triticum aestivum
CAACAGGACCCCCGTTTCGACCGTAGGTGGTCCATTTCCTCCGTTTTGCGGTACGCCACACCCCTCCCGATCAACAGGACCCCGTTCCGAACATGGCCGGTCGAACACAAGGCCGTATCCTCTGTTCCGCGGTACGTCAGGCCTCGTTTCCATCGCCTGTTCCATCCAAGCCAGTTGGCTCCCACGCGTTCCGTTGCCTTCCGATGAACACGATGCATTCCGTTACCTCCCCATGAACACGACGCATTCCGTTGCCTCCCCATGAAGACGACGACGACTATGTTTCTCTGTTCCAACCCAGCCATGTACGTATGCGCGAGTAGGCGTTCGAGACCCTGCCCGTATGTACGTACGTGGCCGTATTTTCTTTCTTGCACCCTCGCCGCTGTACGTACGTGTACATGCTACGTGCGCGCCTCTACTATGACACGTGTGCGCCTCTACTGCGACACGTGCGTGCCTCTACATCGACCAGTATGTACGTACACGTTCGCGACCAGAATGACAATGCTACGTATGCTCCGACCAGGTGGGTCCCGACTGTCAGGCACTTCCTTGCCTGCAAAGATGTAGCTGGTGGGTCCCAGCAGTCAGGGGGGCGAATCGTTTTGTTTTATTTTTTTGCCCGGACGCACTTCCTTGCGTGCGAAGATGTAGCTAGTGGGTCCCAACAGTCAGGGGGGCGAATCTTTTTTTTTTGCCCGGACGCACTTCCTTGCGTGCGAAGATGTAGCTGGTGGGTCCCAGCAGTCAGGGGGAAACCTTTTTTTTTGTGAAATACGGTGGCCCGTCCGGTGGGTCCCCGCTGTCAGGTGGAGGAATAATTATTTTGCACGTAATAAGGAGGCACTTCCTTGCGGCCGCCGTGGACCCAACTGTCAGCCTCTCCACGCACAGTACTCTTCTGATGGAAGTCGGTCGTTGACCACATTGACCACGCCGCGCTGAGAGCACCACGGCGGTGGACGACGGCGAGGCCTAGGAAGGGGACGACATGGAGCCGGGGAAGACGCAGCAATGGATGCCCACGTGAAGAGGTGTACGAGGGTGAGGCTGCCGTCGCCGCAGAATAACAGGGGGTGTGGGTGAGTAGAGGGATGGACTGGCCAGCGGTGGGAGTAGTAGGGTGCGGTGAGGCCTCTGCGGCATCACAGCCGGCCATGGGAGGCAGGAGCACGCGGCACGACCGGCGCTGCTTTGGGCGGCTGGAGCACGAAGACCAGAGGTTGAAGAAGCACTACAACCGTTGGATGGACATCGTACGGTCACTGGAGCTAGAGTCGTTCATATTGACTAAGTTGACAAAGCCCTCCGTTCCCATAAACTTAGTAGGCCCACAAGTCAGCCTCCCACCAAGGTGAGTCCCATCTAGCAGGGGGAGTATTCATTTTTTTTGTGCGTAATAAGGAGGCATTTCTGGTGGGTCCGAGCTGACATCGGGGGGAACGTCTTTTTTTGTGAAATACAGAGACCCTTCCGGTGGGTCCCAGCTATCAGGTGGAGGAATCATTATTTTGCGCGTAATAAGGAGGCATTTTCCTGTGTGGGCCCCTACTGTCAGCCTCTTCCGATGGCTGTTGTTTGTTGACCATGTTGACCTCGCCACGCCGAGAGCACAAACGCGGTGGACGAGGGCGGGGCCCAGGAAGAGAACCACCCGGAGCCAGCGAAGCCACCGCAGCGGATGCCCACGCTGAGGGGAGAACGAGCGCTAACTGGTCGGCTGCGGGGTAAGGCTGACGTCATCGGAAAATAACAGGATGTGTGGGTGGTTGAGGGATGGCCTGGCGGCAGCATAGCCAGCCACGGGAGGAGGGAGCAGGCAGTCCCGCCGGAGCTGGTTTGGGCGGCTGGAGCAGGAAGATCAAAGATTGAAGAAGCACGGCGGCCGTTGGATGGACATCCAACAGTCACTGTTGTGTGTTGACTAAGTTGACAAAGCCTTGCGTACGCGTCAAAAAAAATTCGGACAGCGGCATCGTCAACCTAGTAGGCCCAGAAGTCAGCCTCCAAATCTGTGGAAAACAGCATACGGCCCATTAGCCATTATTTTCAATAATTTATAGCCCATTTGCTAATTCTTAAGGATATTTGAAGCCCATATTATTTTTGTTAGCATTACAGACCATATATTCTGGGCACTGCTAAAAAATTCAACGAAATTTTGCATATCTCAATGGTGTCCGAACTCTTTTAATCACGAAATTTCGAGTCACGTTAAAAATAGTTTTCAAAAAATTATATCAAAATAAAATTCAAAAAACAATTCTCCGTAAAAAAAAAGATGCCCGTTCGTTGCACGGAACATGAAGATGCATTTGTATGAGTAGTTTATCTTGTGGGTGAAAAGATGATATTTTAATGTAATTGGCAGTTGGCTTTGGTTTTTATAAGAGTAGAGAGTAGAGAAATCTTGAAAAAATTTGATATTTTAATGCAATTGCTGGTCGGCTTTGGTTTAAAAATTTACAGCCCATTTCTTACAACTTATATCCCGTTTTCTGGGGAAGCCCATTTCTTATCCCTCCTCATCTTGAAAGATTTGCAGCCCAGCAGGGCTGAGAAAAGCAAGTAGGCCTTGGTTTTGGTATTCTCCAAAAAAAGAACTGGGCTAGCCAATTTCAGAAAGAAAAAATATCAACTCGGCTCGTCATGTGCTTAATTAAAAGCGTAAGCATGGGCTAGACGGGCCACAACCCCCACACAGCGCGCAGTTGAGCTCCATCTCTGAAACTGAAAAACAACTGGGCGAGCTGGTGGGTCCCTGGTGTTATCCGCTCGTTGTGTAATTTTCTCGTTTATTGACTACATTGACAATGGTGTGGAACCTAGTTGTCAAACAATTAGGAGGAAGTATTGTTTTGGCTTGTAATAACGAGGCACCTGCTTGCGAAATGCAATGACCCTGGTGGGTCCCTACTGTCATCCTCTCCACGTACAGTCATCTCCTGATTCCTCTTGGTTGTTGACCATGTTGACAACACCAGACAGCGGCGAGCACAGCGAGCTAACCAAGGCGGAGAACAACGGCAAGGCCTCGGACGGGAATGAACAGCAGCCATGGAAGATGCGGCAGTGTAGTGGCAGGTGGAGGGGAGTACGAGGGCAACAACATGCAAGTCAAGCATACAAATGGTACAAAAAGCCCAAGGATTAATTGTTCATCAAATTTTTAGACAAAACCCAGATAGAACATGAAAGTAACATCTAACCCAACCACTCTTTTTTGCAGTCACAAACAAATGGATCGGTCTGATCCATAAAATCAACATCCTGTGCAAAAAGAATTATTTCAGGATGTCTACAACTTGTTGTAAATAGAAGCCGAGCACGTTTAGAAGCCCATTTGTCCACCTGAAACTTCTTTTTTTGCTGTTGAACATGTTCGTCCGTGAGAAATCTCTTGCTGTAAAAATTAAGCCTCATGGACAATAGTAACCTGGCATTCAACAGGAAGAATGTGGCAAAGCTTCTGTTTGCCTGGTTGGATGCATATCGTCCCATCGTTATGGTCCTCAAACGAATGTCATGAGAACTGAGAAAATCCTTGTGCTTATTACACCAACGATTGGTTATATGTTTTTCTCCATGTGGTTCTGCCTAAGTAGACATGAAGATTGAAAACAGTTAATGTCTGAAAAAAGAGTATGTCGAAAGAACGACAGCTGAACAGTTAATTCTAGTACAATATATACGGGCTTTCAATGTGCATGAAATCATCACCTCTTTGTATAAATTCTCCAGAGATCGAAAGCATCGCAGCAAGCCAATAATTATGTCCAGATCAAAACTATACATTCTGATATATATGATCTTGACAGAATCCAGCAGCATTGATAGGCTATCAATGGACGAACTCTTCATTGAGCATATAACATACTATTAGTACCCAAAGTATACTCCAAGATGATATAAAACTTATGCGCACAAATGAAAAATGCAGCATATGATTACAAATGTGTAGATGATAATATGCGGTACCTGAAAAGGTGAGGAGCCAAACACCAACTCCTTGTGATCATTAAACGGGTCACAAATTACACCCAAGGTCTCCAGTTTGGGCGCAGAGACGACAGTTATTTCTGAAGGTGTATAACAATTATCAAGGAGCAACCTTTCAAGTGAAGGGGCATCTTCGATGATGAGGTGTTGTCCTTCAAAACAAATTCCAATGCTTTTAAGGTGAGGCGACTTTATTTGGAGACAACTGATACCGATTTCTATTCCCAAAACAATCAGTAAGCGCTCCAGGGTAGGGCAACTGGAGTGGATGATACTGTGCAGTGAGGCCTCCAACAGATAAACCACCACAAGCGAAAGTTTTTTTAGCAGTGGGAGTCGAAGCATTTGTACCAAATCGTCTGGTAGATGGCACCGGGCGAAGGTGGCGGTGTGGAGAGAGGAGGAAAACTGCGAGATGGACAATGGTGGTGTGGGCACGAATTCTTGGTATGTTCGTGGTATGAAACTTTCATGGTAATGGTAGAACTCAAACTGCTAGAGTTTTTCAAATTCAGGGGATGTCAGCCAAGCGTCCACCTTGCCGGGTATGGACAGCAGGTAGCTTGTCAGGATGCAGAGGCATTGAACGGGGCCCTGCTGGTGAGAAGAGACGATGGCTTTGATGAGATCAAATTAAGGAAGGACAGATATCTGATGACAAACGAGATTGAGGGGCGCAGTGCGCCATAGAGGACGCCACCGAGTTGAGAGGACTTGTGTGCGGCAGCAATCCTTGGTGGGGAGAAGCGAGATGATCTCCTCAAGGATGACGTCCGGGAGATTGCTGATGCGGTCCACCAGAGATTCTACCGGTTCCTCAGATCCAGGTGGGGGGGGGCTCGCTGCTTCTTCCCGCGCTACCAGGTGCGGGATCTACAACCGGCGTCGCCGCTGGCGGGAGCCTCATCTTCTTGGTGTTGGGGCCAGCCGACTCCATTTTCCTTGTGGGCATCGCGCCGAGCTCACGGGTTTGAGCAGAGTAGCCAGAGACGAGCCTAGTGGCAGTGCGAGTGGGGAAGAAGGAGGGCTGGGGATTCCTGTAGGAGTGGAAGAAGAGGAGCAGGCGTTTTCTGTATGAGTGAGGAAGAAGGTGAGCGGGGTTTTCTGGACAAGTGAGGAAGATTGGGGAGCGGGGGGAATTGGGTGGGGATACGGAAGCGGGAGAGCGATCTATTCATGTTTCTATGGCCCGCTGCACTAACTACTCGCTTTTTCCCAAGAACCGCTCTCTTCTTTTGCGTTGTTGCATGACTGCCATGCATGCAGGATGCATGTGCCCGCCGGCCACTGCATGCGCCTGGTTTGTTACTAGGCCTATTTAATAGGGTGGTTATGGAGTAAATTAAGGAGATTTATTTTCTCTTTGTGCATCCACCAAATTTGAGGATGCGGTACTGGATGCAGACACTCACATTAAACTAACATTCAGAAGAACAAAAGTTCAGCATGTCTATGCATCTCAATGATTCACCATACTATAACCAATATACAAAACTGTGAGAAGGTGTGGAAATAAAGAAAATCGGTCGATGCTTCTCTCAGCAAAGGGCCTCCCTACGCACGCATTAATTTCCTGGGCATGCTTGTTTCTTCTCAATGTTGCGAGCACTTTGAGCATGTTGGCAACTCCACAGCTAGCTAGCTGCCTCATCTTGCAATTGATGCTGACACATTTGCAGCAAACACATGAGGCAATAGAGATGACTGAACATGGGTCCATATTGTGCACTTCCCCTGATATCCTATTCATTGTCCTGAATCTGAAAATATAGGAAAACAGTAGTTATACTTAAATGGTGTTGCAAAACAGTAGCACATATCAATAGCTCGGCATGACAAACACGGTCATCTGGACGAAGGGGATACTGACCTACCTGAGGAAGATTACATATAATTTCATAAGTCCTTGGTTGATTTCCACCTTCGGCTGCACTGCTTGTTTGCTCCTCCACACATGACAGGATCGTTCCGCACTGCATTCAGCAAGTCAACGTACGAATAAGCTAATTTCATCTTGCGGTGGTCATTGTACCTAGTTACGAATGTAGGAATACCTGGAGCACCATGAGGTTAGCTGACAGCAGGTAGATGCAGCAATATAAATTTTGTGCGATGCTACCAAAATTGAGGTTTGTATCCCTTCCCGTTATGAGATTTCTTCTTGAAGTTGGTAGAATGTGACGGCTTATTCTTTGCATCAAACTTGCCTTTCCCCTGAGATTTGTTCTTGTTGTTTTGGGGCTGGTTGGGCTGGAAGTTCTTCTCGTGTACCATGTGGGCACTAGAAGCTCCCTCAGCGACCCGAGCACGTGTGTCTTTTGCTCTCGCCTTCTCCTCAAAATCAAGAGTGCTAATGAGATCCAAAACAAAAAAATCATGTCTCTTGTTTTTCAGAGAAGAGGCAAAATCGTTCCACGAAGGTGGAAGCTTGGAAATGATGGTCCCAGCAACAAATTTGCCCGGCAACACACACTTAAAGTACTCAAGTTCCTTAGAGAGTGACTGTATCTCATGAGTCTGCTGAACAACAGAGTGCTCATCAGTCATCTTGTAGTCATAGAATTTCTCCATGACGTACAACTCATTGCCAGCGCCCGAGGGCCCAAACGTGGCTTCGAGCACAGCCCACATGTCTTTGCCGTTGTCAAACAACATATACGAATCCGCAATGGAATCAAAACTCAGCAGGGCGGCTTTGAAGAGGGTATCCATGTTCTGAAAAGCTTCCTGCTGTGTAGGATTAAGATCGCCCTCAGGCTTACCCTTAGTGGCGTCATAGCAGTACATGATCTGAAACCAATATATTGCTCTTGTGCGCCACCTTTTATATTGCACCCCCTTAAAAGTAGGTGGCTTCAAAAGCGCAGCAAAACCACTCGGAGTAAATTTCCTGTGATCAGGTTTTTGGATTGGATTGTTGAATATATGAGCAATTTAGTATGAGATTTAATCCGAATCAGCAGTAAATACATCATGACGATAATTGCAAACATCAAAGTAATGATGCAGACTAAACCAGGAGGACAGAATCACATACTGTATAGCGGGAGCAGAAACGATGTGGTTGATGTTGTCACTCATGTCATTGATGAAGAGGTTACCGAGGTCGGGGAAGAAGGTTGTCATTGAGGAATTCGTCGCTGGCAGCAGTCACAGGAGTGTGCTCCCCAAAAACCTGATCGCCCCTCTCCCGTATAGGATCACGAAAGGCGGGGTTCGGAGGACTGCTGTCCCTTCTCACGGTGCACGCTGGAAAGAGGGCTGGAGAAGAATTGCGTGGCGGTGCTAAGATCTGGAACGGTGCGAAACCATATGATACAGCGGAGGCTAGGGTAGAGCATGTCAGTTCGGAGTATAATACTAGGCCTTTGGCCTCCAAACCCCACGTCCGAGTCAATAATAGCTCAAAAAAAGTCAATAATAGCCCCACCAAGGTTTGTCTAAAAAAACAGAGTAATTAAGGCGTCCGTTAGTCCCTTTAGTATAAATACAATATCATTAATAATGGCCCCACCTTTTGTCTCATAAAGTAGAGTATGTTGGAGTACAATCGGCTACACGTTTACAATCCGCTTCTCTTCTATCTCCTCTTCTCTCTCCTTCAACTAATCACAAATATTATATTTAAATCCTTATAGCCTACTTATGTCATCTAATTATAGTACTTACTCTAAAAGTTACTATCCACTGTGTAGTTTGAAATGCCGGGCGTGCAGCGGGCAGTGCCCTCGGTCGGCGTGCCGCTTCAATGGCGGAAGCAGTGAGAGGGCGTGTTGCCCTGACTTGCCATCAATGTGGAGCGGCAGGCTCAGCTGGCGCCGGGCGGGAAGCACGAGCGGGAGGGGGAGGGGATTTTGTTGGGCCAAGAAGGTGAGAAGCCAACTTGGGATCGGTCCGGACGGGGAAATATCATGTGCTCCCATACTCTGCATATGACACTAGTCTATGTTACTAGTCCCTCCTTTCCAGTTTATAGAGATGTTTAGAGTAACATAGTAATATGTTACAGTACAAGTTACTCCCCACTATGAACAGCCTTTGCCTCTCCCAGTGCTCCACCATGTATAGCTGCTAAGCCTGCCACGTAGGCATAAAATATGATGTGGCACCAATAAACTAAGCACCTATGCATTGAACACTTGAGTTACTAAGCCATTTAATGCACTTAGCACCTCATCTAAAGAGCATTAATATTATAGCCAGCTGCTGGATATAAGACTACAGCCCATCTTAGCACCTCATCTAAAGAGAATTAATAGTATAGTCAACATGTACAAAGTGCCTAGGAGAACGTGCTAGAGCTGGCTCTTCACGAAGAGCCCGCTTACCTTCTCTCTCCTCTTCTCTTTCCTCCAACTAAGCAGAAATATACTAGTTTATTCCTTATAGCTCGCTGACTCAGCTCTATTATACTTTCTCTAAGCACATCTAAGCACTTACTAGCACCCCCTTGACCATGGATCTTGACGGTGTACGTCACCTTGTGTCTCATAATTTTCCTTGTCATCATCTGGGTCCTAGAAGATCTCACCCGCATCATCATTAGCATGCAGCCGCCTTGATAGACAACATGCGCAGAAGGAGTAGAGGCGACTGGGGACGCACCACCACCACGTCGTGGGCACTCCGTATGTGCTCGTGTGCGTGCAGCGTGCATGTTTTTCCATCGGTGCTAGCTCTAAGGCCGAGGTTGCGGTCGTCTTCGTCTCCGACTAGTAGTTGAGCAACGACGGCAAAGAGGTGCTGCAAGAGATGCGTATGCGCCATTGCGTGCAAGCTTCGCCGTAGCACAATGAACTGGACGTCGCCGCGGATGGCGCACGCCTCCATGCAGCCGAGTGTGTGTGCATGCATGTGTTATTCACGTGCATTCTGTGGCCGGGCGTGTGTGCATGCACGTCTTGTGTACATGCGTTGTGTGCTCCATGTTGTGCGCGTATGTGCATGAGTTGGATCGGATGGAGTTAGTGCGTTGGCTTGTGTACATATTTTAGAGTGTAGATTCACTCATTTTGTTTCGTATGTAGTCCCTTATTGAAATATCTAAAAAGACTTATATTTGGGAACGGAGGGAGTATAAAACATCTTCAACTTAGCATCGTGATGTACCGTTTCTAGTGGTTAGCGAAAAGTTCATGTTCTTTTAGTTGTTTATAGTGGGCAGGCGGCAAAAAAACAGGGGAAAACGCGCAAGGTTCCTTGCAGACGCTCCACCGCGAGGTTCCTTGCTCCTCCTCGGTCGTCGGGAATCTCTGCTCTTCAACTCTTTTCTTTTACATGAGCTTTGTTCATCCTTTTCCCAACACGCGAGACATCTAGCATCAAGGTGCATGTGTCATGCAAGAAAATGGAGATAATCAGATAAGACTAGCCAGAATGGAGAGTAACATGCACTAGTAACATACACATATCCCTAGACTATGTTACTACCTCAATAGTGGGTAGTAACATAAGTGTGGTAACATGCAAAACTTCATTTATTAGATTATAGACTCATATTGCATTGGGACATGTGATGTTACAGTAACTAGCTAAGTTACTAGTACTACATCTCTCCTCATTAACTCATTGCCACGTAAGCAAATTTGTTGAGTTGGACTCGATGTCACTATCGAAATTACTCTCACTGTGGCTAGTCTAAGCAGTGCGTAAGTGAGTCATGCGGGGGGGAAAGCGGGGGGAAACCATTTTCAAGTCGTGCACTTCAATGGCACCTACGCAATATTTTTTCTCCTCGATGGCATGTGAATGGCACATGAATAGTGCACGTACTCAATGACGGAGCACGTGATGGTAGCAATGACATGGTCAGCCCTTTTTTAGAGAGAGTACGTACTACTAGTAAATAACTTTGATGTGTCCCATCAACTCGCAGAACAACGAGAAGCTTGATTACGCCTTCTCCCTCGCCAACGCGTGCGTTGTGGCTCGCAGCACGAGGAGAAACTTTTGCTTGCAAGCGGTGGACGTGCAACAGTTCATTTGGTGTCAGATTGCCAGAAGCACTACTATAGAACCATCGACTTCCGGAAGAGGCGAAGAGCCAAGCGCAAGGTCACCTGCTAACCTTAGGCTAGGTGTAGTGGGAGTAACATAAGTAGATGTACCTCCTTTTTTTATTCTACAAACAACCACACGCGAATATCAAGGTGCTGGTTCCTAGAACAAATTTCCTGCAGTCCGTGCTCAGCCCTCCTCTATCTCTCTTCTCAGCCAGCCAGCGGATGCGCAGAGCCCATCGTCTCACATGCGGCCCCACATGTCAGTGAAAACGCAAGAGGACCCACTGAACCTGCACATCTTTCACCTCGATGTGCTGGTGATGAAAAAAAATCCAAGAAAGATCTTCGGTGGCCGCTTTTGGAGTTACTCAAGAGTAGTAAGATTCTATTTACAGTTTAACCCAAGATGCACATCTCGTGGCTTCAACTACCACTCTATTTTCTTCAATGACACGACCTGGATGCTGGGTGTCCCACGTGTCGGCAAAAGGAGGAAGAACCCGACCAAATCTTCGGTTGTGCTCTCGGATTAGACTAGTTGTGCTAACTTAAAAAATTTATTGTGTACTCCCTCCGTTCCAAAATACTTGACTTCCATTTGTCCAAAAATGGATGTACCTATATACTAAAACATGTCTAGATACATATATATTTTGACAAATAGAAGGCATGTATTGTGCATCGGAGGGAGTAGAATGGATGCAAGTTTTTGTATTGGGAAGAAGAGTACATCCATATATTGATAGAGCACAATTTAGTAGATGTTCTATCACTTTTAGCTAGCACAGAGGCTATAGATGAGATTAGTGCACTTGTTGATACTCCTACTTGGTATGCGTGTTGCTGCTTAGACGCAGAGAAAAACGGACCGGAGGGAGTACTAGAATAGAGGCTAGACATGAGACTAGATGCGAGGAAGCAACGTCTACTTCTTTACACTCGAAGAAGAAAGAAGCACGCAAGATCGAGCCTCCATAGATCAACAATGAATGCATCGAGAAGGCACTAATCCAACTTACATGAGTAGTAAAATGTATTCTTGTGGTTCTTGTTTTCTTTGGTCTTGCTTTTCTAGTCAAAATTATTGTTGGAGTTCGTGCAAAACGGAGGTCCGTTTGGGGTCATGTGTTGCAGTTGGACTTACAAGTGGGACCGCATTTAAGGAAACCAACTATCGGCAAACCCCCACCTCACCCGCCGCGCGATGGCTGAGTTAGAGAAACGATGAGGTTGAAGAGATTGCTCTAGCACGGACTCCAAGAAATATGGTGTGAGATGGAAGTCGTGCTGGTGGCGTGTGTCGTACTCCTGGACGTGAATGCTTGTTCTGGCCCATGCCACCCTACTACTACTACTTACTATATAGTAGTAGTACTACTAGTATCGAGGATTCGAGGTGCTGGTTACGTAGTAGAGTACAATATGGCTACAGTAAAAACACCCGCACAACGCGCGAAGCATGTGAAGCTAGTACGCCCCCCGCTCGTTTTTGGTTTGTGCCTAAGAAAATTCAGTTTTTCCCTCAAAGCTTTGTGCCTTAGCTTCTTTACCCCACTCTTTCCACTGGTACCCCTCCCATCTATTCTGCTTTGACTGCATGTGCAGCCGCAGTAACTCCCAACTCTCTCTCCCATACCAATCGCCCCTTCCCAAGGCGTGCGCATGCAGATAGAGTGACACACATGCAGGCATGGAAGAGTGAGATGCATGCAGACTTGAAAGAGAGAGAGATGCATGCAGCGCGAGAATTCCGATGTGGGGCAGGCTCAACCAATGGTATGCATGCCTAGAAAAACTAACCCCAGCCTCTCTCGGTAGCACATCAGGGATAGAACTGTCCAATTTCAAACGAAACAATCGCTCCTTGGTATCCTGGCTTCACCTTAAACGCAAACAAAAGAGGACCGGAGGGAGTACAAATAGTGTACTACTATTGTTGATTGGCCTCACCCGATAACCTGTTGCAATGCACGTACAATTATGTATTCGGAAAATATTTTTTTGCCTCGTCGCACCACTCACTCACAGAAGCGACTCGAAAGCCATTCATAAATTTAATAAGTTTATCACATCATATCATTTTATTACATACAATAGGTCATCAACCCACATTGACAACAAGGATACATTATAAATACTAAAGTTTTCACCACACAACAAATAACAAGCAATGAAATGAACTTCAACTCAACCATTCCTTAGCGTTGGAAACGCTTGCTTTGAACCACAAGTGATTCTCTGGGACGGGCCATCCATTGTCGATCTGGAGACCAATGCAGGACTGATCATCCAGGCTGAAGCGGCCTACTATATCAGTACTAGGGTAGGGAACCACCCATATGTCCGAGGTATAGACACAGTTGCTTCTCATAAATGGTAGTAATGTTGTGTCAACAGCAGTTGGATCGCCTTTCACCATCATTGGATAGTTTTGTCCAAGGAAGAGTGAGTTTTCTCCAAGACTATCAATTCTGTACCAGGGAGAAGGAGTTGGCACTAGCACACTAGTATCCATCCCGAATACCATGCAACGGGTGTTGGAATAGGTCCGGAGAGTGCGACTGTCGGTGTCAAAACCGGCGGATCTCGGGTAGGGGGTCCCGAACAGTGCGTCTAGGCAGATGGTAACAGGAGACAGGGGACATGATGTTTTTAACCAGGTTTGGGCCCTCTCGATGGAGGTAAAACCCTACTCCTGCTTGATTAATATTGATGATATGGGTAGTACAAGAGTAGATCTACCACGAGATCAGAGAGGCTAAACCCTAGAAGCTAGCCTATGGTATGATTGTTGTTCGTCCTACGGACTAAAACCCTCCGGTTTATATAGACACCGGAGAGGGCTAGGGTTACACAGATTTGGTTACAATGGGAGGAGATCTACATATCCGTGTTGCCAAGCTTGCCTTCCACGCTAAGGAAAGTCCCATCCAGACACGGGACAAAGTCTTCGAGCTTGTATCTTCATAGTCGAGGAGTCCGGCCAAAGGTCATAGTCCGGCTATCAGGACACCCCCTAATCCGGGGCTCCCTCGGTAGTCCCCCGAACCAGGCTTCAATGATGATGAGTCCGGCGCACAAATTGTCTTCGGCATTGCAAGGCGGGTTCTTCTCCAAATCCCATATACCTGTTGAATAGTGTCCGGCTTCTAGTGAATGTTGGGCTCCTTGGCTTTTGCGCCCAATAATGGCCATCTTCCACGTGTCAAACGAATGTGAGAATCCAGGGTGTTTTTTTCATTTACCTCCCTAGCTATGCAAATGAGCTGCCTATAAAAGAGACGGGGATTTAGATCTGAATCACACCATCCTCCCTTCGCGAGCTTTCATCAGAGCGCATTCGACAGAGATCCATTCCATCATGGTCGGTCGATGCAGCTCCTCCTCTCGCCCTCCCAGTCCTCAGCCTGGAGATTGGGAGAGATGCTCCGTCCTGCACAGTGAGCTAGTGGCGCTCCAAGCCAAGGGGTTACTCCCCCCGGCCTACATGGTCCCGGTTCGAGCCGGGCTCGCCACCTATAATGGTGGACAGCAAGCAAAGAGCATCCCCAATCCCTCCAAAGGAGAGCGGGTATGCCTTGTCCCTTATTTGATAAGAGGGCTCGGATTTCCAATTCATCCGTTTCTCCGGGGGCTTCTAGAGTTCTACGGCCTCCAGTTGCACAGCCTTACGCCTGCCTCCATATTGCATATTGCGGGCTTCGTAGCCCTTTGCGAGCTGTTTTTGGGTATCGAAGCTCATTTCGCGCTGTGGAAGAAGTTGTTCTGCCTCGTGCCCGTTTTCATGAGGGGTCGATATATCAAGTGGGCGGAGCCGAACTATGGCGCATCGCCGGGACCGGATATCTATCCGGAACCCCAAAGAAGGCGTCCGAAGACTGGCCTTCGGAATGGTTTTATATAGAAGACATCCCCCTACCGGACCCTGTTCGGATCGGCCT
Organism: Triticum aestivum; assembly: GCF_018294505.1. Taxonomy (NCBI): domain Eukaryota; kingdom Viridiplantae; phylum Streptophyta; class Magnoliopsida; order Poales; family Poaceae; genus Triticum; species Triticum aestivum. The sequence goes on from NC_057801.1 coordinate 566,948,314, forward strand.
CCCCGAGTTCGACAATGCTCCTCTGAAGAAGCGCCTAAGCTGGCGTCCACGGAGCCCTCAGAAGGAAAGTGCCAAGGACGTCCTTTACCTGATGAACCGGATAAGGTTGTTAGCCCATTCCGGGCTAACCATGATCGAGGTCATGGCCACATGCATTATGCGGGGGGTGCAGCCGCTTCAGTACAGAGGCCACCCCATGTGGGATTTCAACGGGGAGGATGACGCCACCTGGTGCGGCCGCAAGGGGCCGGATTCGGCTGCCACTCTAGTGAAGATCTTGTCCTCTTTGTACAAGGGAGAAGAGGAGGAATTCCTCCACGTCAACCCACGGGGCAGATTTTCTATGTACAATCGTCCAAGCTGGGTAAGCGAACACTTTCACTTGCCCATCCGTTTTCATATTCCCATAGTTAAGTACTTAGTCTAGCAATTTCAACGCAGGAGCTACGCCAGACTGTAAAGGAGATAAACAGCCCTCCTCCATAACCTGAGGACCCAGAACGGTCCCTCGATCCGGACTTCCAAGAGGACCCGGACTTATGTGTGGAGCTGATTGATGGGGTGTTTCATCAATTGAGCAAGGACAACACCTTAGTGGCCATTACGGCCGATTATCCCGGACTACTTCCCTCCTCACAAGTAACCAAGACCGAAGTCCCAACACTCTTAAAATGATCCATCCGTGCTTATTTTTGATCACCGTATACCGATGGCGTCTTTGCAGGGGAAGTCCTTGAGGCGGAGGGCCGAGCCTGCGGTGGCTAGCCAACAAGGGGCATCAAGGTCCAGCAGGCTGAAAAGAAGTGTGGTCCGGATTGAGACGCCGGCACAATGGTAAGTCGTGCCATTTTATCCCTCGGGTTTTATTCCCTCGAGGCGTACCAATGCTCATGCTCTTTTCAGGAAAAAGAGCGCTCGCCGGACTATATCTAGAGAGGTTGCCAATCGCGCCTCCACCGGCCAGGCTCCAAGGCTGGGTCCGGAAGCGGAGGTGAGCACAAGCCACGCACCGGACGTTCCTCCGACAGAGGATGCGGACGGGCTGTCTGCCACCAATTCAGAGGTGGAGAGTGCCATGAACCACAGGCGTTGTCGAACAGTTCTTCGTGACACTTGTTTCTCCCAAGAGGCGTTAGATGCCTTCAATACGGGAGATGCGTACCTCCGTGCCGCTCAAAATGGTCTAGCTAGAGCCACAGAGCAGTATGTAAATTACATACGGGTGAGAAAATTTGATGGTTATATATATCAGTAGCCCCCGAGACTTGAAACAGTTAGAATAACTGATTTAAGGATCATTTGTTATGCAGGATCTTACAGAAAAGAATACCCAACTGTCCTAGGAGCTGGAAGAGTGCAAAGCCCAACTTGAGGCCGCACTAGCTGCGGCGGGGGAGGCCAAGGAGACCCCCTCTGGTAATATATGCTTCGAAAGATAAGTATGTTGCGAAGTGCGGCATGTGTAAAAATCTGACAATAACATTGCAGATGGCGCCGGAGGTGGATCCGGACAAACAACAACTCCTATGCCGGTTAAAGGCCGGTGAGAGCATGCTTACGAGGGTGAGGCAAGAGACGAATAAGCTCCAAGATGCCAACACCCAGCTGGGCGAGGAACTAAAGGACGTTTGTGCTCAGCTGTCGGACTCCGTGAAGGAGAATCGGCGGCTTCGACACGGCATTTTTAGTAAGTGCTTGAACGAACTACGAAAAGAAGAGTTCGGCGAGGAAGTCGATTGACAGAGTTATGTGTGTAGGTATGCTGACAGGTCGACCTGCGGAGGAAATGCCCGGTTCTACGGGTGACCTTCTTCCCGAGCTCTCACAACTGCACGAACGAGTTCGGCAGGTGATGCAAGGCGTCGCCCAGGCCTTGTGGCCGTCCGTCTCCATGCCCGAAGGCCTTGGAGAGCTTGCAGAGAAGCTGAAGGGAGCGCGGCGGCGCTTCCGGTTATGAAAGATATCGGCCTGCCGTCAAGGCGCCAGGGAGGCCTGGGCCATGGTGAAGACGCGGTACACGAAGGCTGACCCAAACCACATGGCCGAGGTCGGACCTGTAGGGCCCGATGGGAAGGAGATCCTTGTCAGTTTAGTGTACGGCCAGGTAAAGTTGGCCGCCAAATATTCCCAACAGGACTGTAAACTAGACAGCCTATTGGATGGTATTGAAGAGGAATATACCCAGTCAAATTGACTATGTAATTTAAAATGACATGTAAAATGCCTTCTAGCTGGATTGTAGATCGTTTGTCATGGCGGACCTTTTTGCTTCAACCTCGGGACCTGATAGTTCGGAGTGTGACCAAATACCCTCTCGGTTATGTAAGAACCGGGGCATGCGTGGAGACCAGGCGTAGGGGTCATTAGTGCTTTATCAGACAAGTTCCCAACTAGTTATGTTATATTACATGGTTAGTAAGAAACATCTTCCAGGGAGAATAGTTCCGTTAGGGGTTCCTTTCCCTGGGAGGCATGCCCTAAAGTGCATGTCTGGACTGCGAAAAAAGAAGAAAAGCATCCGGGGGCGGATAAATAAACGAGGTAAAAATCATCTTTTAGTTCACCGACCGAATATTCCCTTAAGAACGCTAGCTTTTGGCTTCACCCAGTCTGAGGTACACATCCGGCGACCCGGCAGTAACAATCGCAGAGGTGCTCCCTTTACCACCTAGCCAAACAATCAGGAACTTAGGGGTAAGCACAAGAGCCAGGCAACCCAGCTTGGCCAAAACTTAAGTCATATCGATGCATATAATGGTGAATAAAAGGTACATGCGGAAGTGTGACACATGTGTTGGGCATGAGGCCCGTATAAACAAGCTTCTGTTAAAGAAGCCCCCAGGTATAATGAGCACGGATGGCGCGTCAATTGTTTGCGAACAAGGCGCAAACGAGCCCTCAAAGGCTGTAAGAGAAAAGGAGGGAGAAGGAGAGAAATATAAGACAGCTAATATGTAAAAAATGAATAGAGGAAGGAGATGAACACAGAGTCCGGCGCTAGGCGTAGAATCTTCTTAGACGGGTTGCGTTCCATGGGTTCAGCTAGAATCAGTTATCCGATGCATTTCGCAGAGGTACGCTCCGCCAGTCAGGACTTGGTCGATTATGAAGGGACCTTCCCATTTGGGCTTGAGTTTGTCCTTTTTCTTGTCCGGCAGGCGTAGAACTAATTCGCCAACATTTTAAGTTTTGGCCCGTACTTCTCTGCTTTGATATCTTCAAGCCTGCTATTGATAGAATGCGGAACAGGCTTTTGCCACGTCACGCTCCTCCTCCAAGGCGTCCAAAATGTCCTGCCGATCGAGTTCGTCTTCTCTTTCTTCGTATATGCGCACGCGAGGTGAGTCATGAATTATGTCGCACGGCAGAACTGCCTCTACGCCGTATACCATAAAGAATGGTGTGAATCCGGTAGTGCGATTTGGGTGGCCCGCAGCCCCCAGAGTATGGAGTCGAGCTCCTCTACCCAGTGCGTGTTAGATTCCTTGAAGGACCGCACTAGTCTGGGTTTGACACCACTCATGATTAGACCATTTGATCGCTCGACTTGACCGTTAGTTTGTGGGTGATAGACTGAAGCTTAGTCGAGCTTGATGCCCATGTTTTTGCACCGGAGTTTTACCTCGTCGGCCGTAAAGTTCGTGCCGTTATCAGTGATGATGCTGTGGGGGACGCCGTATCGGTGTACGACCCCTGATATGAAGTCTATCACCGGTCCATATTCGGCCGTCTTAACAGGCTTGGCCTCTATCCATTTGGTGAATTTGTCAACCATGACTAACAAGTATTTTTGCTTGTGGGTTCCCCCTTTAAGTGGTCCAACCATGTCAAGCCCCCAGACCGCAAAGGGCCAGGTGATGGGTATAGTTTGGAGGGCGGTGGGTGGCATATGGCTTTGGTTAGCAAATAATTGGCAACCGACGCATCGTTGGACTAAGTCCTGAGCATCTGCCCGGGCCGTCGGCCAATAAAATCAAGTATGGAAGGCCTTGCTTACAAGGGCCCGGGCTGCGGCGTGGTGCCCGCCGAGTCTGGCATGAATTTCAGCCAGAAGATTCCGCCCTTCCTCTTCGGAGATACACCTTTGAAGGACTCCAGTGGTGCTTTTCTTATAAAGCTCTCCTTCGTGGACTTTATAGGCTTTAGATCGCCGCACTATGCAGTGTGCCTCGTTTTGGTCCTCGGGGAGTTCCTGCCGAGTTAAGTAGGCTAGGAATGGTACTGTCCATGGGGCAATGACTGCCATTATTACGTGGGCTGAGGATGTTACTTTGTTGGCAGAGCCTCCCATTGTGTCGGAATGTTCGGTGTCAGGCGGTGCGGCTGGGTCCGGGCTATTATTTCCGGATTCCCCTTCCCATGATACGGATGGCTTGAATAGCCTCTCCAAGAAAATGTTGGGGGGATTGTGTCGCGCTTTGCGCCGATGCGTGCCAAGACATCTGCTGCCTGATTGTTTTCCCGGGCTATACGGTGAAATTCGAGCCCTTTGAACAGAGCTGACATTTTTAGGACAGTGTTGCGATAAGCTGCCATTTTCGGATCCTTGGCATCAAAGTCTCCATTTATTTGGGATATCGCGAGGTTCGAATCCCCACGCACCTCTAGGCGTTGAATGCCCATGGAGACTGTCATCTGGAGACTGTGTAGAAGGGCCTCGTATTCGGCTGCGTTATTGGAGTCTGTATACATTATCTAGAGTATGTATTGAATTGTATCTCCTGTTGGGGACGTCAAAACGACGCCAGCCCCCGGACCATCTAACATTTTGGAGCCGTCGAAGTGCATGACCCAATTGGAATATGTGTCGTACTCTTTAGGGAGTTCGGCTTCGGTCCATTTGGCGACGAAGTCGGCCAAAACTTGCGACTTGATAGCTCGCCGTGGCTTGTAGGTTATGTCGAACGGGAGGAGCTCAATGGCCCATTTGGCAATCCGGCCCATCGCGTCGCGGTTGTTTATAATGTTGTTAAGAGGTACTTCGGAGGCTACTGTTATTGAACACTCTTGAAAGTAGTGTCACAGCTTCCGGGATGCCATAAACACTGCGTACGCTATCTTTTGATAATGCGGGTACCGTGACTTGCATGGAGTGAGGACAGTGGACATGTAGTAAACTGGTTTTTGAAGGGGGAATTTGTGTCCGTCCGTTTCTCGTGCGACGACGAGCACTGCGCTTACAACTTGATGAGTTGCTGCAATGTATAATAGCATTGGTTCGCTGATGTTAGGCGCGGCCAGGACCGGGTTTGTTGCCAATATTGCTTTTATTTCTTCAAGTCCGGCCGTAGCAGCATCCGTCCACTCGAAGTATTCAGCGCGCCATAGAAGGCGATAAAGGGGTAATGCCTTTTCTCCCAAGCGGGAGATAAAGCGGCTTAGAGCAGCCACGCATCCAGTCAATTTTTGTATTTGTTTGAGGTCCTTTGGAATATCCAATTGTGACAAAGCTCGGATCTTGGCTGGGTTTGCTTCAATTCCTCTACCAGATACAATGAAGCACAAAGAGCTTTCTGGCTGGTATGCCGAAAACGCATTTTTCCGGGTTCAGCTTAATGTCATATGTTCGGAGGTTATCGAATGTGAGCCTCAAGTCGTCTACTAGAGTTTCGACATGCTTGGTTTTGACGACCACGTCATCTACGTATGCCTCCACTGTTTTGCCGATCTGGTTTGCCAGACATGTCTGAATCATGCGCTGATATGTTGCGCCGGCGTTTTTGAGCCCGAAGGGCATTGTGTTGAAGCAGAATGGGCCGTATGGGGTGATGAATTTCGTTGCGGCTTGGTCTGGCTCTGCCATCTTAATTTGATGGTAGCCGGAGTATACGTAGAGGAAACACAATGAATCGTGTCCTGCGGTGGCGTCGATAATTTGATCGATGCGGGGGAGGGGGAAGGGATCCTTTGGGCAAGCCTTGTTAAGGTCCTTGAAATCGACGCATAGGCGCCAGGATTTGTCCTTCTTTGGTACCATCACCAGGTTTGCTAGCCAATCCGGATGTTTTATATCTCTGATGAATCCGGCCTCCAGTAGTCTGGCTAGCTCCTCTCCCATGGCTTGTCTCTTAGGCTCAGAGAAACGCCGAAGAGCCTGCTTGAGAGGCTTGAATCCTTTTAGGATGTTTAGGCTGTGCTCGGCCAGCCTGCGTGGGATTCCTGGCATGTTTGAAGGGTGCCAGGCAAAAATGTCCCAATTTTCGCGTAGGAATTCTCGTAGTGCGACGTCTACATCAGGGTTTAACTACGCCCCAATGGAGGCCGTTTTTGTAGGGTCCGTTGGATGGACTTGGAATTTGACTATTTCGTCCACTGGTTTAAAGGAGGTGGACTTGGATCTTTTATCGAGTATTACGTCGTCCCTGTTCACCGTGGAGTGCAGCACAGTCAGTTCTTCGGCCGCTAGGGCTTCGGATAGTGCCTCAAGGGCCAGTGCGGCTGTCTTGTTCTCGGTGTGGAGTGCTATGTCTGGGTCACTAGTAAGAGTGATGATTCTGTTGGGTCCGGGCATTTTGAGCTTCATGTACCCATAATGGGGTATAGCTTGAAAAATTGTGAATGCCTCTCGCCCTAACAGGGTGTGGTATCTGCTGCTGAACGGGGCCATGTGAAACGTGACCTCCTCGGACCTGTAATTATCCGGTGTGCCGAACACCACATCTAGTGTGATTTTTCCTATGTAGCGCGCTTCCCGACTGGGGATTATTCCTCTAAAGGTTGTGTTGCTTCGCTCAATGCGGCTCCAGTCTATTTCCATTTTTCGAAGGGTTTCCTCATAAATGAGGTTCAATCCACTGCCACCGTCCATGAGTACCTTGGTAAGTCGAAAGTCGTCCACTATTGGACTGAGGACCAATGCGGCCGGTGCTCGGGCTGTTCAGAATTTAGGTTCATCACTGGCATTAAAGGTAATAGCCGTGTCACTCCATGGGTTTATTGTTGCTACCTGGTAGACTTTAGTAAGGCTAGGAGTGTTCGTTTCCGCATATTGTTTGATGCGAAAGTCTCGAAGACTGTTGATACCGTACCAGTATTCCTGGGCTGGTGGTCTATGGATTTCGGAGTTAGAAGCTCCTCGCCACTTCTGGCCACGTGCCGGAGTATCCAGCATGCTCTAAGGCTATGAGTTGGTGTGGCACCCTCTATACTATGAATTTTACAGGGTCCATTGAGCCATCCCTCTAGTACGGTTCCATACCCTATAGAGGGTTTTTGCTTTTTGGTGTTTGGCCCATGTGTCTGGCGATAATGCGCCCTTTTGTTTTGGACTGGGGTTGTATTCAGGGCCGGATTGTCCCAGAATTTTATTTCGGTTTTCCGGACACTTTCCATCACACAGTATTTTCGTACTATGGATGCTAAGTCAGCGAAGCGTGTAATTTCACGGCGACTTATGGCGTTGAGGATTCCGATGTCCGTGCAATTATTGCAGAAGAATGAAATTGCATCCTCCTCGCAGCAGTTCTCTATCCTGTTCATAACCAGGAGGAATCTAGCCTAGTAATGGTGTACTGTTTCCGTGGGCTCTTGCTGAATTTGGGATAGATCCCTTATGTTTGGGTGGGCGGGTGGAGTTAAATCCGGAACCTCGCCCGATCTGAGGCTCAGGGGCCAAGGAGTTTCCAAACTCGGAAACTTAGGTTCTTGGATGTTGTCCGATGAATTTGGCCCGCTGCCTAACTTTAGGTTCAGGGCTTGAGTGACGTCCTCCCCTCCGCGGGTATCCGGCTTGGAGGGATCAGGAATCCGGACATATCTGGTCCTTCAGATGGGTGAAGATTCGCCGCATTGTTCTTACACCACTGCGACGTGGTGGGTGACCTAGGGAGAGTCAATCTCTCTCGGATCAGGTTTAAGCCCAATCTGATCGTAGTCCATAGCGACTCCCAGGGCGGCGATGCGATCCAAGAGCTCGTTTAAGGAAGAGAGCTCCATCGGATCTAACTGCTCGGCGAGTTCCGAGTCAAGGTGGAGATTGTTTTCGATGACCCGAGAAGTCATCGTCGGCGCGGCGGCCGAACAGGCGGTCATAAGAAAACTGCCTAGCCAGAGAGTTTGGCCGATAGCCAAAGCTCCTTTAGCAACAGCGCCGTCTTTAAAGACGGGATGCGGCATCCTTCCTGATGGCGATGACACAGCGGAACTCTCAATGAAAGCACCAATGTCGGTGTCAAAACCGGCGGATCTTGGGTAGGGGGTCCCGAACTGTGCGTCTAGGCGGATGGTAATAGGAGACAGGGGACACGATGTTTTTACCCAAGTTCGGGCCCTCTCGATGGAGGTAAAACCCTACTCCTGCTTGATTAAATTGATGATATGGGTAGTACAAGAGTAGATCTACCACGAGATCAGAGAGGCTAAACCCTAGAAGCTAGCCTATGGTATGATTGTTGTTCGTCCTACAGACTAAAACCCTCCGGTTTATATAGACACCGGAGAGGGCTAGGGTTACACAGAGTCGGTTACAATGGGAGGAGATCTACATATCCATATCGCCAAGCTTGCCTTCCACGCCAAGGAAAGTCCCATCCAGACACGGGACGAAGTCTTCAATCTTGTATCTTCATAGTCCAGGAGTCCGGCCAACGGTCATAGTCCGGCTATCCGGACACCACCTAATCCGGGACTCCCTCAGCGACCATGGGAGACTACACCTGCTTCCTTAGCAGTAACATCATCAGTGGGCTGTATACACACGAGAAGAGGTGATCCATCGGAATTAGCTGCCAGGCGCCAAATAGTATATGGGCACTGCTCGTCCTCATGCTCGTGATCATCATGATCGTCATCCCCCCTTGGTTATAAAAATCTTCAAGTATAGGTGCTGGAATGTTCGCAAGACCTTGGAAACACAAGAAGAAGGTTAATTAGTAAAGGAAACTTGCTAACCCGCATGCATGTGGATGAAACAATTATAATTATGGTGGAAGACAAACGTACCGAAACAACGACTCCATGCAAAAACAGTGCCACGAGTGGTGGCAGAAAACACAAGGCCCTCGTATTCAATTGCATCACAGTACTCATCCGTGTACAGAAACTGATTTTTGAGCAATATCCATCGAGTCAAACCAGCAAGGACGGCAACAAGCTTGTCGAAGATAGCAACAACTTCATAGTTGTTGTAATTCCAAGAGTGGTTGGGAACTCGAGAAATTGCTATCTTCCATAGAAGACAGTCACCATGATTGTATTTGAACGTGCGTACAATACCGGTGTGCTCAACCTCTGGGCAGTCTACTAAGATTTTTGGAAGTGGAACCCGGTCAGGAGTGTACACATTCACAAGTTCCCACTCGCAGTTGGACCCAATGTAAACAAGCCAATCTCCATTTGCGCCTGCCCAAGCCTTGCCCTCAAGTGATGGCATCTTAGCATCATACGTATCATTATCAAGCGGCATCAACTTGCACATGGCGAGGCCTCCATCGTAACGGCGCCAGTCATCAGGGTCACGGCAAAGAAGATATGGGAGATCAAACCGCTCCTTGACTCTTGGGTTCCTTGTAATGATGTTATTAGTTGAGTCAAGAATGGGCTTGAACGAACCTGCCATGCTAGCCGAGGTGATGATCTCGCACCGATCAATGAGTTCCTCCACCACGTCATCTTTCAGATAAAGAATAACGGGGTCGTTTCCGTCCTGTTCCCTCCATGGAGAAGATGATCGAACAATGGAAGAAGAAAGGGTGAAGGGCTGAAGGAAAATGGAGGAGGGAGAGGAAGAGTGTGCGACAGCAGTTCCAAATCAAGAGGGAAAGGCAAAGAGTTGGTGGGCGGTTGCCAATTTGCCACGGTTCACGAAGGGGCGCCCCGGCCTACACATCGGTTCGGAAATACTCCTACTACTCGCCGTCGTCTCACTGATATGTTGGAACGGGACCACATGTCAACGAAACATGGTGTGTAATTTCTCGTGCAAAATGCGATCTGGCCGCGTTGGCCTGAGGTGCCGCATTAGTTTTTTTTTGAAAGTTTGCCGCATTAGTTATCGACCTTTATTTTTTTAACATGCAATCTAAATGGATAGCTCCAGTGGTCATCACACGTGAGTGGATATAGTGATGGTTGATTCGCCTGAGCAACTTATTACTGTGGGAATATGGGAGTACTAGCGGATTCAAGGAATAGAGAAATGATGGTTGCTTCGTCCAAGCAACTTACTGTGGCGAAGGTGGGGCTCTGTGATTTCACTGCTCACTAGTCATTACTACCGCGGCGCAACGACCGGGGTGAATCTTTCCCTGAAGTTGTGTTGTGCACTCAATATTGTTGCATGGCAGGTGGAGCCGGATGAAGGATGTCCAACATGTCGGCGAAACGAAGTTGAATTGTTTCTGGCATTGCTATCAATCCTTCAGGATTTGTTTATATGTACTCATATTTTGATGAAATTGTACTGTGATGCTATGAAGGTTTCAACTCTGGTTCCCGCAGGAAAAAAAAGGTTTCAACTTAGGATTCATGTGTCTTGCCTCGAGATTATCTCGTTACAACATTCCATCAAATACAAATGAAACTACCATGGCTAATGCATCTCAATGGTTCGCAAATCAGCGCCAATATTCACATGACAACTGAAGACAAAGTTGTGAGAAGGTGTACAAATAAAGAAAAAAATATAATTGATCGATGTTGTTCGTAGGCATGGCTCCATTTCCTTGGCACAGTGTTCATTGCTTGGCAGCTAGTTTCACCCAGCTCTATAGCCAAAAAAGAGGTGTATGAAGGATAGCACAATCCGATCATTTTGTGCAGCTCCACTAAAATCGGGTGGACCATCCGTGTTTGCAAAGATATCCAGTCAGTGTGATTACAATAATAGTGGAACTAGATGATGAAACATAACACACATAAATATAAGCCGATCACCTCTACGATCTCTCTTTAGGACTAAATTCTTGTTGGAGAAGATTAGGCACGGAGTTGGATGAGGAGGATAGCAAACCCAATCTCCCTTTCCGCAGTCCCACGGAAATGTAAAAACATTGCCCGTGTGATATTTTGGCAGAACTGCACAAAACACTCTTCAGAAAAGTGATTTGTGCAGTTCACCAAAAGGTCGCAATAGCAACAAGGTGAAAATGGATAGCCCTATTTGCAAAAGGAGGTCGAAAGGAAACAATTACTGCCCAATAACACGAGTTGAAGACACATGCACCGACAAAAAAGAAGCATGTTCCATGTAAAAAGGGAAAGATAGCACATGGTGGTTTATCAAAAATGGTTTGAGGACGAGATTGCAAGATGGAAAGTATGCCGGCCCAGATACAATTTAAGCAAATAACTAAAGAAGATCCACATGCAGCAACATGGGAAGATGGGCAGTGAGCAAGGTCGGAGGAAGCTGTACCTGAGGGTTGTCGGGATGTTACTAGGAGGGCGCCGGCGGCCGGGATCTGCCCATACTGCGGCAGCGAGCAAGTGGCGAAGGCCCTACCGCGCCGGAGCTTGGTCAGAGAGAACGGCGGGTACCGCAGATCGTGACAAGCTGCCTCAACGCCGTCGAATGGAGAGACGATGCACATCCTCCCTTTCCGCCAGCGGAAGGGATGCGGACGGATCACTGACCAACGCTGAGAGAGAGAGGCCACGGCAGCCTTGTGTAAGATTGTGTGACGAGACTCACAAGAGACAAACCCATTTTTCCATTTTCCCCCACGGCAATTGTTTTATATTCTAGGTGTGGTACCCGACCCTCATTCGAGTAAACAACCGCTACACGCATCAAATTATCACGTGTGCTGCCTTTTCGTACAGAAATGAACTCCATCGTGTACCCGCGCGGGTGTGGCCGGGAATGAGACGTGAGTACGTGTGTCCTGCGTGCACTTCTTCTTTATGTGCAGGTACGCACGTGGGTGGGTGTGAGAGAGATGGTTTGTGCAAAACAGAGGCAATGTGTTGATGATATCTCAATCAGAAAAACGTAACATATGCAATGTGTGTGAAACGGAGTCATGGACGTGAGATATCGATAGAATTGAAAACAGGGATGAAGTGTGTGGCTGCGCGATCGATAAAGAGTGCCATCGAATTTGTGTTTGCCCACGTCAAAGATACAGGGCGGCTGGCCTACTGGAATTTGAGAGGGCAGAGGTGCAGTTCTTCTCCGTG